>NC_087210.1:85667070-85734570 GCF_015104395.2 Macrobrachium nipponense | reverse complement strand
TGGTCCCTGTGAGGGAGGACAGGAAGAGTTGCTAATAGGGAGCGACTTTCATCTTCAGCCCAATTATCAAAGCCGCCGTAATTGGCTTCTGCGACACCAATTCCATTAGGCAAATAGGCTCGGTCTTTCTCTCTTACTAGGAATGATCTCTCTCTCTCTCTCTCTCTCTCTCTCTCTCTCTTCTTTTGTTTCACTTTATTTCAGACGATTCTTCTCGATTCTCTCTCTCTCTTCCTCTCTCACACGGAACATCTGTTTCTTTTTATTTCTCAGTTTTTATCGCTTCCCTCCCTCTCTCTCTCTCTCCTATTGACGTTTTTCTGATTCTTCTCATTATCTGATTAAACCTTTGTAAAAGATATTCCTAAACACATAAATTTGTTCAAGCGATACAATTAAAAAATAAAAATACTCATATTGTTATTTTTAATCTACACTAACAACTTAAATAACAATATAAAAAGGAGAAATATATCTCAAACCACATCAATACGGAATGGAATGTAATGGAATATAAAATTCAGGGCGAAAGCCAAGCGCTGGGACCTATGATGATGAGGTCATTCAGCGCAGAAAGGGAAACTGAGAGTAGAAAGGTTTGAAAGGCGTAAGAGGAGGAAAACTTCGCAGTTGCACTATGAAACAATTTGTTAGGAGAGGGTGCAAAGCAAGAAGGAAGAAAAATATGGACGGAAGTCTTCACGATAGCAACAAACTTGATGTGGACAATACTTAATCTTTAACCAACATTCACCAGAGAGAGAGAGAGAGAGAGAGAGAGAGAGAGAGACCTTATACCTTACCTTACATCCTTTCAGACCTTACATCTTGTTCGGGTTGCCCCAGGTCCCTCAGTGTGAGGCACCTCTAATTTCTACCAGAGAGTTGCTAGTGCATCTTCGGTATATATTTTGTACTCCAATCTTGGATGGTCTGGGATGCAGCTTAGATATTTGTCGAGCTTATTCTCAAACAGATCTACGCTCACTCCTGATATATTCCTCAGATGAGCTGGCAACGCATTGAATAGACGCTGCATTGTCGATGCTGGTGCGTAGTGGATTAATGTCCTGTGTGCTTTCCTTATTTTTCCTGGTATAGTTTTGGGCACTATTAATCTACCTCTGCTTGCTCTTTCTGATATTTTTAGCTCCATGATTGTTTTCGCCTATCCCTTCTATCTGTTTCCATGCCTGTTTCTAGACTATATAATTCTAAGGATTGTAGTCTTTCCCAGTAGTCATGTCCTTAACTTCTTCTATTCTAGCTGTAAAGGATCTTTGTACACTCTCTATTTGTGCAATATCCTTTTGTAGTGTGGGTACCATATCATATTGCAATATTCAAGTGGACTACGAACATATGTTTTATAAAGCATCATCATGTGTTCAGCTTTTCTTGTCTTTCCTGGTATAGTTTTGGGCACTATTAATCTACCTCTTTCTGATATTTTTAGCTCCATGATGTTTTCGCCAATTCCTTCTATCTGTTTCCATGCCTGAATTATCATGTAGCGTTCTCTTCTCCTTTCTAGACTATATAATTGTAAAAATTTTAGTCTTTCCCAGTAGTCAAGAGAGAGAGAGAGAGAGAGAGAGAGAGAAGGAAAAAGCGAGAAAAAGGGGGAAACTGGCTGAAAAAATGAATAAATAATAGATAAAGTATAGAAAGGGGGACATAGAAGGTCAGGGAGAGAGTGGGGGGGAAGAGCTGCTGGTCTGGGGAGCGAAAAAAGTTAGAAAAAGAGGAAACACGCTGGAAAAAAAAATGAATGAATAAAAGATAGTATAGAAATAGGGACAGAAAAGGTCAGAGAGAGAGAGAGAGAGAGAGAGAGAGAGAGAGAGAGAGAGAGAGAGAGAGAGAGGTAGTCTGGGGAGAAGGAAAAATTGAGGAAAATGGGAAACAGGTTGAAATAAAATGCATAAATAAAGGTTAAGTATACAAAAGAGAGAGAGAGAGAGAGAGAGAGAGAGAGAGAGAGAGAGAGTAGTCAAAGGAATGAAAACGGTTGCAGCTAGTAATGCCTACAGTGCCCTGCGTGAGGTGCACCGGTAGCACTACCCACCCTACGGGATACATCAATACTGATTAGATGAGCAAAATGCGATAATGACTTCATTAGTTAAAATACCTTCCACAAACGCAGCCGACAATCCTCTTTTATCTTCGCTTACTTAAAAAAAAAAAAAAAAAATTAGGCCTAAACGAGGTATCGGGCCTACAGCAATTTTTCATTTCCATTAAGATCGGGAAAGAGCGGATATGAAGCTCTCGCGTTCAAATATTCGTCTTAATGGCGAGTACTTATCTCTCTCTCTCTCTCTCTCTCTCTCTCTATGCTTTATCTTTAAATTATTAATTCCTTCAGCCTCTGTTTTCTCTTTTCCTCACTTATTCCTCCTCTGAGACTAAGCTCTCTCTCTCTCTCTCTCTCGTGAATGTTGGTTAAAGATTTACCATTGTCGACGTCAAGGTTCTTCTATCGCTTGGACAAATTGCATGGATCCACAAGCTTGCTTCTCTCTCTCTCTCTCTCTCTCTCTCTCTGGCTGAAAATCCTCCTGACGCCCAAAACCTAAACCAACCAAGACAAAGGGAAGACCGCCAAAAGGTATTTAGGCGGAAAAAAGAATGTGAAAAATACATGATAATCAGTACACATTATAATCCGTAGGCCTATGGGTAACCATAGGCCTTTGGGCGGTTTATAACTTCCGCAGGGAGTCAAAGAAAGAAAAGCAAAAAAAAAGTCTTTTAAAGATGAAACGGATCCTTTTTTTTTTTTTGTGGGGAAGGTGGTGGGGGGGGGCGGGGGCGGGGGGGTTGGGAGGGGAGGGGCAGAGGCTTCTGTCTGGCCGTGCACAAATGGCCTATACAGTACAACACCATTAGCTTTCATCAGGGCGGGAACCCCGGGGCCATTTTTTGTTGTAAGTTACGAGAAACCTAATACTTTTGGGAGGGAAAGAGTTCAAAAACACTTTCTCTCTCTCTCTCTCTCTCTCGGCTCTCTCTCTCTCTCTCACATATACACAGAGATAAGCTGATACACATGGTTTCTTTACAGCTGCGAATATCCAATTATCATTTTGTGCACCTTAAATCTAGAAAAAAAAATCTCTCTCCTCTCTCTCTCTCTCTCTCTCTCTCTCTCTCTATATATATATATATATATATATATATATATATATATATATATATATATATATATATATATATATATATATATATATATATATATATATATATATATATATATATATATATATATATATATTCAGGTACAAGATCCACCTTTAAGGATCGAATAATAAAAACAGAAATAAATCTATTGTTTGGTTGGCCTGTACAGTGTGACTTGTTACAACTGAATTAACAATATTTAGCACAGTCGATTTTGAATTAATTTTAGCCCAAACTTATATAAGAATGTAAGAAAAAAAAATTAAGGATGTCATTTTGTCATTTGCTCCCCTCTAAATGACACACTTGAATGACAGCCACAGAAACTCAATTAAATGACAGGAAGGACTTTGTTCCAGAACTGGAAATTAGATACAGAATTTAGGGCAAAGGCCAAGCGCTGGGGCCTATTATTAAGAGGTCATTCAGAAGTGGAAAGGAAATGGAGTGAAAAATGAAAAGGTTTGAAATGTGTAACAAGTGGAAGACCTCGCAATTGATAAAACTGTTAGGATGGAAGGAAGTGAATTTGAGAGGAAGTACAGTAAAAGGAATAAAAGGGGACAGCAGCTAGGGGCCGAAGAAGGACTACCTGCAAAGAACCTTAAGTAATACCTACAGTGCACTGCATGAGGCGCACTGATGGCACTACCCTTCTACGAGAAGTAATAATTTTAACGTCTGAATCACTCGAATTACGATGACTGAAAAGCAAACGATGATAAATGAAGTGATATATTCTATTACATTTTAGACGTAGGAAAAATGTAACCCAACGTAACCCAATTCTATTTATTTATATGTCCTTTTTTTTCTTTTGTAATAGCTGATCTCCTCAATCTGTATTTCCTATGACTTTCTGCAACTTCTTTTAAATGAAAGCCGTGATCTTTGGAAGTTCGAATTTCAAGTCAGTGACCCCCGTGGATTTGTCCCATGTGGACAGAGGGTTTATCTTCTGAATAATAATAATAATAATAATAATAATAATAATAATAATAATAATAATAATAATAATAATAATAATAATAATAATAATAATATGTTTTAAAAAATTGCCAAACGTAAACTACAAAGTACTTAAAGCAAAATGCAAAACTCATTTCCAGAATCTTAACCACATGACGTCACGAGATCTTCCTCACCTATGAATGACTAGACTCCCCCAGTGATAAAAAATATTTAACTAAACACCATAAATACATTACCAGCAGACATACCTAGTTAGCAAACAAACTGACGAACAAACAGAGAAAGCTAGCGACCAGACACGCCCCTCAAAACACCATCCCCCCCAAAAAAAAGAGGCCCTAAAACATAGGAGAAATAAGATATACGGCTGGCATTAAAAGTTTGACACGTCTCCAAGATTAGAATACAGAGGGTAGATATAAGATATCCGAGGAAGGGAAAAAAAAGCATGGAGGGAAAAATATGGAGATATACGACTGTGGTTTTCCATGCAGGCTACGAGTGGAGAGAGAGATAGAGACCCGGACGCCATTAGAAGTAGAGGCCATTAAAATCTAATGCTTAATGGTCAATGGGAACCTTAAATCACGCGCACATACAAAGAGAGAGAGAGAGAGAGAGAGAGAGAGAGAGAGAGAGAGAGAGAGAGAGAGCATTGTTGTTCGGTTGTGGTCCTCAGAACCACAACAAAGATAATAGCATCAACGACGGGAGAACAACAGAGGATCAGGAATCGTCTCACGGTAGTGGAGAACAACAATAAACGCTTACAGAGAGAGAGAGAGAGAGAGAGAGAGAGAGAGATTGTTGTTCGGCTGTGATACTCAGAAGCACAACAACATAACAGCAACAGCAACAACAATGGGAAAACAACAGAGGATCAGAAATTGTCTCACGGTAGTAAAAACAACAGAGAAACGCTTACACACACACACACACACACACAGCACTGTTGTTCGGTTATGGTCCTCAGAACCACAACAACGATAACAACAGCTAATACAACAACAATGGCAGAACAACAGAGGATCGGGTATCGTCTCACGTCCTCACGGTAGTGAAGAATAAGAATAACAATTATTATTATTATCATTCAGAAGATGAACCTTATCCGAATAGAACAAGCCCACCACAGGGGGCACAAGCACAAACTTGAAATTGAAGGCTGGCCCGAAGGATTAGATATTTTTACGTGACTAGAAACCAGTTGGTTACCTAGCAACGGGAACTACAGCTTATTGTGGGATCCGAACCACATTGTATCGAGAAATGAATTTCCACCACCAGAAATAAATTCCTCTGGTTCCGCGTGGGCCGAGCCGAGAATCGAACTTCGGACCACCGGATTGGTAGCCGAGCGCGAAATGCTCTCGGCCAACGTGGAACTACTACTAGTACTACAAACTACTACTACTGCTACTACCACCACCACCACCACCATTACTACTATTTCTTCTGCAACGACCAGAAAGAAAGGATAGTTGCCTTTTTTTGCCCGAATTATTTTAATTGAGTTTTAATCTGATTTCACCGCTAGTCAAACTCTTTCTTTCGCTTTTAATGTGTTTTTCAATGGTAAGGGAGAGAGGGGGAGGGGGGGGGCAGATGGCAAGGAAGCTTCTTCACTGCTCGTTTTGCATACGACTCGGCTGATGTTTTAGATTTCTTTGAATAACTTCATTTTGTGAGTGACTTTTTCAAACTTCTTTTATAACTTCGTTTTGTGTCTGATGAAAAAGCAAAATGAGGTGTAATGAAATTACGAAACGGAGAAGAAAGCTGGTTCGCGGAATCGAAAAGAAATTAAGTTTTGGAGGTTTTCTCTGTTTAAAAAAGTTGACGGTCTTGTCGAATTATGACCAGCCATATTGCCACAGAAAATTGGCTCCGCTAACTTTGTTAGCAGAGTTTAATGGAAACTCTTGCGCGTGTATTATTTGTGTCGTCAAAAACTTTCTCTCTCTAACAGCTTTGATTAAATTTCCTCGAAATTTGTTTAACTGTTCCGCCTGGGTTTTCTAGAATGGCTTCTAAGCCTGGTGAAAAATATGAATGGGAATGTGACCTATGACGAGGCCATTCAGCGCTGAAAGGGAAATTGAGCTTAGGAAAGGTTCCAGAGGCGTAACAAGAGGAAAAACCTTCTGCAGATGCCCTATGCAACAATCGTCAGGGGAGTGCTGAGGAATGTGACATGGAAGAAAGACAATATGAACGGAGGTACAGCAAAATGATTGAAAGGCGTTACAGATAGGGCCGAGGGGATGCTGTAAAGAACCTCAAGTGTTGCTTACAGTGCACCGCGTGAGGCATAGTGACTTAGGCAACTGACAAGGATTGAAAATGCAGATGACATTGAAGAAGCTGGTTGCAGATAATACGACAAGGAAGTGACTAGAAAATATCAACCTTTCGATCCTTAAATCTTCTGCTGAAAACCCTGATGGACAAAGTCAACGGACTTTTATAAACTCAGAATGGTCCAAAGGGAAGTCAGCCTGCAGAGAGAGAGAGAGAGAGAGAGAGAGATGAGAGAGAAGAGAGAGAGAGAGAGATATCCTAATCTGAAGGCATCATATTCTGAGAGAGGGAGAGAGAAAGAAAGAGAATAATCAATCTACGAGAGAAAGAGATAACCTAATCTGAGAAAACGATATTCTGAGAGAGAGAGAGAGAGAGAGAGAGAGAGAGAGATATCCTAATCTGAAGGCATCATATTGCTGAGAGAGGGAGAGAGAAAGAAAGAGAAATTAATCAAATCTACGAGGAGAAAGAGATAAACCTAATCTGAGGAAAACGATATTCTGAGAGAGAGAGAGAGAGAGAGAGAGAGAGAGAGAGAGAGAGAGAGAGAGGGAAATAGTCAATCTGAGAGAGATATATTCGTATGTCTCAATCTGAGAGTATCATATTTTGAGAGAGAGAAATATTCAATCTGAGAGAGAGAGAGACGAGAGAGAGAGAGAGAGAGAGAGAGAGAGAGAGAGAGAGAGAATCTGAGAGAGATATACTCGTATGTCTCAATCAATCTGAGAGTATCATATTTTGAGAGAGAGAAATATTCAATCTTGTGAGTGAGAGAAACGATACATCCTAATTTGAGAGCATATTCTGAAGAGGAGAGAGAGAGAGAGAGAGAGAGAGAGAGAGAGAGAGAGAGAACCCAATCAGGAAAGCGAGAATCCACGGCCGGGGACCAACCGCAAACCAAACGCAGAATTAGAGACAAAAGACAATCTACAAATATATCCCAAATAATCCATCAGGGGCACCGATACCTCACCTCATTATTCTCTTGGAGATCATTAGAGAGTCATTCATTATATCATTGGCGTGATTACCATTTGTCAGCGTAAGAGGACGCTGGTCTTAATGGTCCCGTCGAACGTCAGAGAGGAAGGAAGGAAGCCATGTGCGGACGCAGTGCGGATCCGACGGGAGTTGTCCGCCAGAGGAGATGGAAAGATGCTGGAGAGAGAGAGAGAGAGAGAGAGAGAGAGATCTAAAGTAGCCAAAACAAAACAACGGAGAGAGAGAGAGAGAGAGAGGAGCCCAAACAACAAAAGAATCTTTAATTTCGAACACAACAAAATACAGTAGTTAAGAAACAAAATCAATGATCAAAGGAAGAGAGAGAGAGAGAGAGAGAGAGAGAGAGAGAGAGAGAGCGAAACCTTCCATACATTATTTAGAGCCATTCCTTTCGCCTGTGTGTCAGTCTGATATCTGTCAATCCAGGACATTTCCTGTTTACTGGGTAACGTACGGTACCCGTCTGGGACAGACAGCGACTAATAACTTGCAATATTGATTAAATCATTACGGCTGGTAATTCCATTTTTCCGCAGGACGGGAATCATTACCAGTAATGGTGTTTGAATGTGTGTGTGTGTGTGTGTGCTGGTAGTTGTGGGTAGGGTATGGGAGTGGTGGGAACGGGCGTGCGGGAATGGAAGGAATAAATTGGAATATACAATTCAGGCCAAAGGCCGAGCGCTGGAACCTGTGAGGTCAGTGAGAGAATGAAAAAGGTTTGGGAGGAAACAATTCTTAGGAGAAAATGGAGGAAAGTGAGATGAAAGAGAGAGAACATAATTGGGGGAATAGTACAAAGAACGAAAGAACCTTAAGTAATGCCTACGGTGCATCGCGTGAAATACATTGACAGTAAACCCTTGTGGAGATTCTTAGTTATGATTTTATTGTTTATTGCAATCTAATCATACAGTGCAAAAACTCTACGTTTAAATCAATTTCTCAGTAACATGATTCGTCAGTTTAAACATTCTTGGCTAAAACAAATCTTCAGTTTTAATCAATCACAAAGAAGAAGAAGAAGAAGAAGAAGAAGAAGAAGGAGAAGAAGAAGAAGAACTAGACTCCTCAGTTAGAACCTATCTAACGTTAACGAGTTATATGGTCCCTTTCGTACAAAACATAGTCATTCCCCTTCGCCGGGTATAGGAAAGAATTCTCTCTCTCTCTCTCTCTCTCTCTCTCTCTCTCTCTCTCTCTACCCAATACAATCAAGCACCAAATCCTCCGTTAACAGCGAAAGGTAGCGAATGTTGATCCGGATTATCCCCCGTTGCAAACGAGAGGCTTAAAGAACGAAAGATTGTAATATCCTCCATGACAACGTCGTGACTGAGTGTTGGCATTGCTACACGGACTGGAGAGAGAGAGAGAGAGAGAGAGAGAGAGAGAGAGAGAGAGAGAGAGAATCCTGCCATATGTTGATCTCTGATTTTCATGAATTGGAAAGAAACTTTTGTAACGATACAATACTAGATGCTCCTAGTGAATGAATGAATGAATGAATGAATGGAATGAATTTGTCAGGAATTGTCGTGACAGTAACAAACAGCTTGGAGAGTGAGGTAACGTGTTTTCTTTCATCAAATTTAGTGGCTTGTGTTTGATTTAATTCGTGAAACTTAAGTTTGGTTTTGATTCACTCAACATATTTTATACATTTTTCGATTAGTTTAAGTCATTATTTGCGTTGGTAAACATAACCACTCACACTCACACTCTCTCTCTCTCTCTCTCTCTCTCTCTCTCTCTCTCTCCGTTGGTCCACAACTATATTTCTGTCTCGTTTCTGTAACCTCAACCCCCTTTTCTCTCTTTCGCTGTCTTTATCTGTCTATCTGTCTGGCCGATTTCCATAAATCCCTTCCCCTTCTCTCTCTCTCTCTCTCTCTCTCTCTCTCTCTCTCTCTCTCTCTCTTTCCAATACGAGCATTCCTCGGTTCTTTTTCCTCCCAACTCCCTATCTATCTCTGTAACTATCTCGTCCCCCGAATTCCTGCAGTAATTGAACGAGAGTATTAAAACCCCCAACATATTTCTCTTCCAGCATTCCTCAGGGAATTCCTGGAATGAATTGGTCAGCAGCGGCTGGACGCTGACTGACCGGTCGGTGTCTCACGAGTCAATTGTCTATTTGGGCTTCGGGGTGGGGGCCGGGGAGGGGGGAGGGGTGGGGGGGTGGGGGGGTTTGACCGTCAGAGAGACATAGGGTAACTGGAGTTCTTTGATCCAGCCGAACGGGCGTGGATGAGGACTGCACGGGACTCCCTGATCCAGGAGGTAGGATGTGGTTAAGGATCGAACGGGACTCCCTGATCCAGGCAGGATTCGGGTGAGGATCGCATGTAGTGCTCTGATACAGGTAGGATGTGGGTGAGGACTAAGTGGGACTCCCTCATCCAGGTAGGATATGGGTGAGGATTGCACAAGACTCCCTGATCCAGGCAGGATGTGAATAAGGATTGCATGGGACTCCATGATCCAAGCAGGATGTGGTTGAGGATCGCACAGGATCCTAACCAATTTAAGGGAGAGGGGTGGGAGGATAAGGGTGGGATTTTAATCCTACACTGGAATGGAGGAGTCTGGGGAGGGCTAGGGGTATTTTCTGGATTAACAGGGAAGGTCAAATCTACATTAAGTAACGGTTCCTGTAAAGAATTGGGACTACGGAGGATTTGACGAGGTTCCAAATAGGGAAAGAGAGAGAGAGAGAGAGTACAAAGTCAAAGTCAAAAGTCAAAACCTTTATTCCATTATAAAATGGTTATTCTGCTACATTACAATATAATTATTTACATAAAATTCACAATAATTGGATTGTAAAATTCTAGGATATATATACATTCAAGTAAAATTAAGAAGTATTGCTTAAGTTTCCTTTGAATAACTCAGAACTAACATCTATACATTTTCTTAATTCCAGAGGTAGTTTATTCCAGCAAGCTGGGCCCCTTATTGCCATCGAGCGTGAACCCAAATCTGTTCGATAGCTGTCTACATATAGATTTTTCATTCTGTCTTGTTAATGCATTCCTACAATTACCAACTGTAGGAAATGTGTATAGCCAGTTGGGATATTCTTTTCTCAAACTTTTAAAAACAAAAACACAAACATCGTACATACACTTTCTTTTAATTTTATCCACTTTAATGCTGAGAGATACCCTGTCCTTATAAAGGGGGGAAAATACAATTTACATTCCTAACTAATAATAATGATATTATTATTATTATTATTATTATTATTATTATTATTATTATTATATTTATTATAAGTCTTATTATTTATTTGTTAACTTATGTTTTTCTAATAACTGACTTCCTCTTTCCGTATTTCCCATTATCTTCTATTACTTCTTTCGAATGAACACCATAATATTCTTTGGAAGCTCGAATTTCAAGTCAATGTCCCATGTGAGCTTGTTCCACATGAATAGGTTTCATCTTCTGAATAATAATAATAATAATAATTAGTAATAATCCTTGGCAACACCACACCGACCTACAACCTGTTATCGTGGTTTCATCAATCAATTAAATACTTCTCACACAAAACAAACGAATTCCTTTCGTCGACTTGAAGATCTCTCGTTACTAGCGATCTACGATCCAGAAACAAGAATGCTCTGGACTTGACGGCCTGGAAAAGACGAATGGGAACCAATCCAGAATTCCAGTTCGCACGGCAAAGAAAATGCCACTAATGAGCAGAGGTAAAATAAGGTGAAATGTCAAGCGTAGTTTAAAGAGAGCGGATGATCGTACAAAGGCAACACTCTAGATTAGCTTCAAGTGACAACATATTTTTTTTTCTTGCCTCCGAAAGTTTTACTCAGAAACTAAGCTCTCTCTCTCTCTCTCTCTCTCTCTCTCTCTCTCTCTCTCTCTCTCTCATACACTAGCACCAAATAGGGTCCCTATTCAAACCGGGTCTTCCCATTCGAGTTAAAATTGAAACGATACATAAAAAATGGAGGTTAACAAAAGCTGGACCGTAAAATTTGTAATGAATGGATCTGAACGTCATAAAATTCTATACCCGCCCCTCTCCCTGACTACCCCACCTAGTATATATATTCATATACCTCATTCGTATTCCGAAATATTGATTTTGTTCCTTTCTTCGTAAATAATAATAATGATAAAAAACCTTTTATATAATATATATATATATATATAATATATATAATATATATATATATATATATATATATATATATATGTATATATATATAAGGATTTAACCTTTTAAAAGACTTAAAATAATAATAAATAATAATAATAATAATAATAATAATAATAATAATAAATGGAAACCTGACGGCAATACTAAACTACTTAGAGAATCACTTCATCATAGTTGTACAAAAATTTATCGATACAGAATTGATGATCGTCTGTCAACCTAACTTTTTCTTAATTTCTACTTTATATTTCTCAACCAATCTCTCTCTTTAGTTCGCGCTCTCTATCTCTCTACGTTCGCTTTATCGTGCGCGCGTGCGCTCTTTCTCTCTCTCCATTATTTTCAGTTCTCTCTCTCTCTCTACGTTCTCTTTCGTTCGCTCTCTCTCTCCCTTTCTGTACGTTCTCTTTAGTTCTCTCTCTTTCCCTCTTTCTGTATGTTCGCTATGGTTTGCGCGCTCTCTCTCTCTCTCTCACCGTAGGTACTTCTTATTCACGAAAGGACAGAAATAAAAAACGCATTAACGCACAGTTACGGGGGCAGGCGTGACGCCAGCTATAAAGTTCTAATAGACAACAATGGCACGACGGAACTCGTATAAGTCTCGTATCAGTCCTGGATGACATCCATTTCACGTATGGGTTAGATGGAGCCCCGTGTGAATATCCCCCCCTCCCCCCCCCCCCCGTTACGTGAATATCCCCCTCCCCCCCTCTTATTATACGCATCGACGCGCGTATATGCTCTCGCGGAGGTGGTTGTATGAATGCTGTGTTTTTATGCGTTTTAAGTGAGAATAATAATAAGTAATATTATTATATATTATTATTATTATTATTCAGAAGATGAAACCCTATGGTCATTGCAAACAAACACATTTCAGTTCGTCGCTAATGTATGGAGTTAAGTTCGATAATCGCGGAAGTGCCATTTAAACAAACGGACACAAACACACGTGCGACAGAATCGGCATACGGGGCGTAATGAATTGGGAGGACACGGGGGCATTTACGGGGCATTTTACGACCTCCTGCAACACTGCTTTAATGACCCAAGGTGCAATGAGCGACACTTTTATGGGCACTTCCCGTACAAAAGAACATGCGCTCGTAGATGCTCATCTCGAATGCTGTCCCACCCCCCCCACCCCCCCCCCCCCCCACCCCTCCCTTCGGTCCCAGTCTCTCTCTCTCTCTCTCTCTCACACACAAACAAACGCATATACAGACAAGTTTCATTCAACAAAATTCCTCGAATTTCGTCCAACAAGTATTTGGATATCTCTCTCTCTCTCTCTCTCTAATTCTAATAACACAAATAAAAATACATACAAGACACCCTGGGGTCTAAGCTACACTCAAATACTCACTCGCTCTCTCTCTCTCTCTCTCATAATACATAAACAAACACATACGAGACCATCTTTGATCTAAGCTTCACTCAACAAGTACTCTCACTCTCATAATAAATAGACAAACACGTACGAGACCATCTGAGATCTAAGTTTCACTCAAATACTCTCTCTCTCTCTCTCATAATACATAGAGACACATACGATATCATCTAAGGCCTCTCTCAACAAGAGCTCTCTCTCTCTCTCTCTCTCTCTCTCTCTCATAATACATAAACAAACACGTACCTGACCATCTGAGATCTAAGCTTCACTCAACAAGTACTCTCTCTGTCTCTCTCTCTCTCGTTCTCATAATACATAAACAAATACATACGAGACCAATCGACATCTGAGATCTAAGCTTCACTCAACAAGTACTCACTCTCTCTCTCTCTCTCTCTCCGAGAGCACGCCACTGGATTACCGCCCTACGCAGGTCGTAACGCCTCGTTTACGACAAGCGTTACGCGGAGGTTACGATCGCGCGTCACGTGATATCGGCCCGGATAAGAAGGGGCAATAACTCCGCATTCATTTGTTACTGCGTAATGAGGGCTGTCGGGCTTATTTACGACACAGAATTCCTACGCCGTTGATTTCTTATCATTCGGATCATCGGATGTGTCACTCCGTTCGTCTTGAGTGTTATTTTTGTTTTTGGTTTCGTCGTTGACGGTTGGAATGACGAGGAAAATAAAAAAAATTCTTGACCTGGAATATCTAGAATATCTCACACAAATTCTTGACCTGGAATACCATGAATATCTCACAAAAATTCTTGACCTGGAATATCTAGAATATCTCACAAAAATTCTTGACCTGGAATACCATGAATATCTCACAAAAATTCTTGACCTGGAATATGTAGAATATCTAACAAAAAAATCTTGACCTGAAATATCTAGAATATCTCACAAAAAATTCTTGACCTAGAATATCTAGAATATCTAAAATTTTCAGACTAAAATATCCTAAATTGTCCCAAAGTGATTTACGGTTTGAATGATGCGAGAAAAATCATTCTTAACTTCGGATATTCGAAGTCAAGAGTATCTGGAAATTTTAGATTCGAAATATTCTAAATATATGGATATTTCAGGCTTAAAATATACTCAATATCTTGACATTTTTAGGCTTGGAATATTCGGAATATCTGAACATTTCAGGCTTTGAATATTCTAAATGTCTGAAAATTCCAGGCTCTAAATATTCTAAATATCAGAAAATTTCAGGCACAAAATATTCTAAATACCTTAAAATTTCAGACCACAATATTCTGAACATCTGAAAATTTCAGACATAAAATATTCTGAACATCTGAAAATTTCAGTCATAAAATATTGTAAATATCTTAAAATTTCAGACATAAAATATTCTGAACATCTGAAAATTTCAGTCATAAAATATTGTAAATATCTGAAAATTTCAGGCTTAAAATATTCTATATATCTGAAAATTTCAGACAAAATATTCTGAACATCTGAAAATTTCAGTCATGAAATATTCTAAATATCTGAAAATTTCAGGCACAAAATATTCTAAATATCTGGAAGTTTCAGGCTTAAAATATTCTGAATATCTAACAATTTTTAGACTCAGAATATTCTATATATCTGAAAGTTTCAGACTTGAATATCTCAAGAATCTGAAAGTGGTTTACAGTTCTGAATATTTCTAAATATCTGAAAATTTTCGACTGAAATATTATATATATCTAAAAGTTTCAGACGTGAAATATATAAACAATCTGAAATTTTCAGACAGAAATATCTAATATATTTGAAAATTTCAGTCAAAATATCATACTTACTATATGAAAATCTCAGGTTTAAAATATCCCAAATAACTGAAAATTTCACTTAAAATATCTAAAATATCTGAAAATTTTCGATCTCAGTATAAGAAAGTTTCAGACTTGAAATATTCAAAACTATCAGAAAATTTCAGGCATAAAATATTTTAAATATCTGAAACTATAAGACGATATATCAAAACTATCAGAAAATGTCAGGCTTCATGTATTTTGAATGTCTGAAAATATCCCACTTATAATACCTACTAGACCAAATATTTCTGACGTAAAATACCCAAAGAAAAAATTTCAAGACTTAAAATACATAAAATAACAAAAAATTTCACTTATAATATCTATAAAAAAAACCTGACTTACAATGTTAAAAATAACAATTTTCGACTCAAAATATCTAGAAAATAGAGATCAGAATTGGAATATTTAAAATAAAACGCCCACTAAACATATCTGAACAAAAAAATTCCAATTTAAAATACCTTTAAAAAAACAGATTTGGAATATTTAAAATAAAATGCCAACTAAACATATCTAAGAAATTAATTCCAATTTAAAATACCTTAAAAATATATTTGGAATATTCAAAATAAAACGCCAAGTAAACATATCTAAACAAAAAATCCAATTTGAAAAACCTTTAAAAAATCAAATTTGGAATATCTAAAATAAAACGCCAACTATACATAGCTAAACAAAACATTCCAGTTTTCGAATATTTAAAATAAAACGCCAACTAAACATATCTAAACAAAAAAAATCCAGTTTAAAATACCTTTTAAAAAATCAGATTAGGAATATTTAAAATAAAATGCCAACTAAACATATGTAAACAAAACATTCCAATAAAAAAAAAAATCGCCATCTTGAAACGTATGAAATCTTCCCAAGGGAACCCAAACCCAGCCCAGTCAAGACTTTAAAATCGAAACGTTTCCGGAAACGTTTGAATAAAAAGGCAAACGTTGGACGGTGGGGCGGCGTCCCCCCCCACCCCCTGTTTGGCCACTCCCTCGCGACGGACGATGATGAGGTTTCAAATCCCGGCAGCGATAAAACTATCTAATGGCCTATAACACCGTTGTAATCGAGTTAACAGCCTATAAAAACAAATTCGAGAACGTCGTTGACCAAATGGAAAGATCCTCTGGTACATTTGATCAAGCCATATGGAACTAGAACTGAAATATAAAATTTAGGCACGAGGCCAAGCGCTGGGACCTATGATGAGGTCATTCAGCGCTGAAAGGGGGGAAATTGAGAGTAAAATAAATAAATATATAAATAAATAGATAAATAAAAGATTGAAAGATATAACAAGAGAAAAACGTTTTCCAGCTACACTATGAAATCACAGTTATGAAGAAGGTTGAATAAAGTAAGATGGAAAAAACAAAATATGAACAGAGGTACAATAAAAGGAATATAATGGTATGCAGTTAGAGGCCTTAGGGACGCTGCAAAGAACCTTAAGTAATGCCTACAGTACACCACCTGAGATGCACTGTCTTTTTCAAACGAGAGCAGAGCCAGGTATTATTTATTAAATGAAATAAAAGTCACCATTGTTAGCCCCAGATTCAACCAATCTGACTAGTTTTCCATCGTCTGACTATTAACCAGCCCACACAACCACTCATATGTTACTGGTCTAAACAAATCATAATTAAGTTAAATGCATTCTCTCTACAGACGTGTAAAATTAAATGAGTAAAGGTTAGGTTGTGCATTAAGTTCGTTCTTACATATGATGCCTCTCTCGTTCACGCCCTTAACGTATTTACGTAATCCCTCCATACATGAAGTCAGTGCGTGAGTGTCATTTTCATTCGTCCTAATAATTCTGTGCTATCGCATGACTAGAAGGGTAACGATGAGAAATACAAATACATACATACATACATATATATATATATATATATATATATTATATATATATATATATATATACAAAAACATACATATCACTTGTACAGCTTTACGCAGACCTACGTTGGGTCTACTTCATCTTTTTCTTAAAATAGGGAGAAATGCATTTAGGCTACGCTACTGCATGGTCTTCGCAAATTTTTTTTTTTTTTTTTTATCACTGTACAATCTGGAAATTTAGAACGTCTTGGGAACTTAATATGTAAAAATCAACCGTCGGCGTTGGCTAGACCTAACTTGGAATCGCCTGGGCCTACAGCCTATAAGTTTGTAGAGCAAAACAGGAACTACCTTCACTGACAACGGTTTAGGATGAACATAAACCTACCCTAATTACCCACAGGTTTTCCGTAAAACGGCAAAAAAAAAAAAAAAAAAAAAAAAAAAAAAAAACAAAAAAAAAAAAAAAAAAAAAAAACAAGTGACTACTCGCAGGTAGGCTAACCTAGACTCATCGGTAATAAAAAAACGTAATATTATAAATGTTCACTTACCTTCACGAACTTCTTAGCTTGCAATCCTGAAACATAAAAGAAGAAATTATTATTATCATTATTTGGGAAAAACTTCCTATCGCAAGAGTATATATAGTGTTCTAAGAGGTCCACAGTAATAAAAAATGTTGCGAGTTTGTGTATAATTTAAAAAATCCTTTACAAAGCTTTCGAATCCTTCCCTGAAGATGAACCCAGGGAAGGGTTCGAAAGCTTTGTAAAGGCTTTTTATAAATTATACACGAACTCGCAACATTTTTTTTTTTATTATTGTGGACCTCTTAGAACATTATCATTATATTCATAAAAATCTCATAATAGCATGAGTCACTAAAATGGTGACGAAATCCATATCGGTGCAGGCGAAAATGTATATTAAAAATATATGTGCAAAACCGCCGAGCTTTTGAGAACCTGCTCAATCCTCCAGAAGAGGAGAATCGAGTAGGTTCTCGAAAGCCCTCCTTTTTTTATATATACTTTAAATATATTTTTATCTCAATATCAATGTGGATTTCTTCACCATGATTATTATTATTAATGCAGTGTTAAAATCACACAAAAAAATAATAATGAATAAATGAAACGACAGCCAGAGAAAGCGAAGTGGCTGCAACGCTACTTAGCAACGATTCTGCTTCTGTGACCAAGCCCCTAATACCGAGTGTTATTAACTTTCAGAGTGTGTGTCGACAACACTACAACATATATAAGTCCAAGGGGAGCAAATAACAGCACACGGAAACGTCAAGTGAATGTCAAAAACCATTTTGCGGAAATCATAATGACAGCGGCGAACGCCGTCTAATGTTGACAATGCTCTCCTCAGTGACGCCTCTGTTTAACGAAATTGCTTCACGAACCACAAAATTGATTTCTCTTTCCACATTATCAGCTTTTCTCCTCGCGCCTATTCTATTCCCCTCCTTTCTTTTCTCACTGGCTTGGAAAAGTCGAGAGAGAGAGAGAGACGACAGAGAGAGAGAGATGTTTAGGAGAAATGAAGAGAAGTTGAGTAGAGAAAGGACAGAGTATTTGGATGTTTTTACTTTTTAGTTCGTGGGTTTCGTGAGGATTCTTATGATGATATGCGTGTTGTGCTGTTGTTTATCTATAAACAACATGGTATGCCTATATATATATATATATATATATATATACCATATATATATATATATATATATATATATATAATGTATATATATATATATATATATATATATATATAGTATATATATAGTATATATACAACAGTTTATCACGGTTATAGGACTATATACATATATCTACATATTCATATATTATACATATACGCCTATAAATTGTAACATCAAGTTCTGATGGTATTATAAAATAGTCTATTTCTAAACGTCAGTCATTCATCTCTCTCTCTCTCTCTCTCTCTCTCTCTCTCTCATTTACAAAATATTATTTTTTTCAACAATCAAACAAACGGCACTTCAGGCCTAAAAGGGGAGAGAACCGATTTTCCCTATGTAGTACCATCCCATTCCTCCCTTCTGGTCTCCATTTTTGCAGACGTAAGCATCAAATCTTATATTTTGTAACAGGAAATTACCAAGCAACTAAAGGGTGGAAAGTTGTTTCAAAACCCGAACCACTAATTCAAAAGGCCTTTGAAGGTTAGAACTAGGCCTATAGCCTCTTTCCTTCCATCTGTCCACCCACTATAATAGTGTAGGTTTTAGGTGGCTGTGGCATACTCATAGCTACCTCGTGACAGGCAGAGATAAATGTTTCCAAAAAGATATAGGCCCACAGAGCCAAGTTTCCGAATAAAGATGCTGAAACTGTTTCTTCAGTAATTCTTCTGGATGCTTTCATATAAAAAGAACCCTGACAAGTTCTAATACATATCATAACATGCCGATGTATATCGACAATACAACAATACACACACAATAGATACCAACTTGTATCAAATGTAGTCTAGGCAGATCAAAGACAAACGAACGATTGCCTCTCAATAATTATGTGATCTCATTATGGGTAAATAAAGAGACATCTGGCTATGAGGGCGCAAATAAAGGATTTTGTTTTAATAATTTCCCGCATGGATATCATACGAGAAGAGTAATATTCGAAATAGCATAGAATACTGTCGTCTATGAATCTGTCTGGGGAAGGAGAATGGAACAGGCACTGAAGAAGAGTTAGGAGTTTTTTTAATGCATGGCAATGGTAAAGCGAGTTTCTCTTCAGAATACTACTGTGACTACTTATATACTTTTTTCTTGAGCGTACCAACCATTATAATAGCTCACTGACTTGGTAATTTCAGGAGAATTTTGCCAAATAACTTATTGAACGAAAAATGGACATCTCACAGAGTTCCCGTCATCCTTTGTGTGGTAATGGCATACTTCAAAAGAGGTTAGCCTTCCATATGCCGCTCTGCCAGTGGGTATGAACTGCCTTGAATACATATATACCCGTGTGTGTGTGTGTGATTTTTGCTTTTTAAGGATAGGACCGTAATTATGAACTTTTGTAGAAATAAATCACGGTTATAAAGGGTGATTTGACCTAACGGAGGATATCACAATAACATTCCGAATAATAATAATAATAATAATAATAATAATAATAATAATAATAATAATAATAATAATAATAACAAAAAGGCAAAGTAACGAGAACTGAAGGGATAAAGCTACCAGATGGGAGCAACATCAAACACATAGATGAGACAGGATACAAATACCTGGGAATAATGGAAGGAGGGGATATAAAACACCAAGAGATGAAGGACACGATCAGGAAAGAATATATGCAGAGACTCAAGGCGATACTCAAGTCAAAACTGAACGCCGGAAATATGATAAAGGCCATAAACACATGGGCAGTGCCAGTAATCAGATACAGCGCAGGAATAGTGGAATGGACGAAGGCAGAACTCCGCAGCATAGATCAGAAAACCAGGAAACATATGACAATACACAAAGCACTACACCCAAGAGCAAATACGGACAGACTATACATAACACGAAAGGAAGGAGGGAGAGGACTACTAAGTATAGAGGACTGCGACAACATCGAAAACAGAGCACTGGGCAATATTTGAAAACCAGTGAAGACGAGTGGCTAAAGAGTGCATGGGAAGGAAGGACTAATAAAAGTAGACGAAGACCAGAAATATACAGAGACAGGAGAATGACAGACAGAACAGAGGACTGTCACAACAAACCAATGCACGGACAATACATGAGACAGACTAAAGAACTAGTCAGCGATGACACATGGCAATGGCTACAGAGGGGAGAGCTAAAGAAGGAAACTGAAGGAATGATAACAGCGGCACAAGATCAGGCCCTAAGAACCAGATATGTTCAAAGAACGATAGACGGAAATAACATCTCTCCCATATGTAGGAAGTGCAATACGAAAAATGAAACCATAAACCACATAGCAAGCGAATGTCCGGCACTTGCACAGAACCAGTACAAAAAGAGGCATGATTCAGTGGCAAAAGCCCTCCACTGGAGCCTGTGCAAGAAACATCAGCTACCTTGCAGTAATAAGTGGTACGAGCACCAACCTGAGGAAGTGATAGACGATCACGCAAAGATCCTCTGGGACTATGGTATCAGAACAGATAGGGTGATACGTGCAAACAGACCAGACGTGACGTTGATTGACAAAGTCAAGAAGAAAGTATCACTCATTGATGTCGCAATACCATGGGACACCAGAGTTGAAGAGAAAGAGAGGGAAAAATGGATAAGTATCAAGATCTGAAAATAGAAATAAGAAGGATATGGGATATGCCAGTGGAAATCGTACCCATAATCATAGGAGCACTAGGCACGATCCAAGATCCCTGAAAAGAATCTAGAAAAGAAAAACTAGAGGCTGAAGTAGCTCCAGGACTCATGCAAGAAGAGTGTGATCCTTGAAACGGCACACATAGTAAGAAAAGTGATGGACTCCTAAGGAGGCAGGATGCAACCCGGAACCCCACACTATAAATACCACCCAGTCGAATTGGAGGACTGTGATAGAGCAAAAAAAAAAAAAATAATAAATAATAATAATAATAAGTTGAGACAGTCTGTACATCACACAACTTCAGCTTCACAAAAAAAATGAATCCTAAATCACGTAGACCAATCGTAAGCTGATGTGACTGATTTATGGTCGCTATGAGTGGCGTTACAATATATATATATATATATATATATATATATATATATATATATATAGATATATATATATATATATATAATACTAAGATATGACACGTGCATACGCGATCTAAACTTTGTTGAGGCGGCCAATTATACATTCTTCAACCCCTACAATCCCATCTTTCCATACAAAGCCAGTCCTTAAATACCATTACAGCCTACCATCCCAAACCAGTTTTCTCCCCCCCCACCCCCCCCCCCCACAAATCCCACTGCCGTTCATCCAATTTTAATTAACAGTTCGCCGAGCGCATTTCCTTACGCGCCTTTGTCTGTGATATCTCTTAGACCGAGAGACGACGCCAATAGATCCTATCAATAGATGCTGCCACTCGATCTGGGCTCGATCAGCACCTCGAGGAGGAAATACCTCGCCGTCAGCGTTCCGCGGGAGGCAAAATAAGGGCGAAAATAAGGAGAGGTGTTGAAGCTGAAGCGATTCGAGCATCCGATTTGGAGTCGTGTTAGAGGCGGTGACTGACGGTTACGATTCAAATATACAATACATATGGCGGTTCTTCTTCTCCCTTCTTCGAGTTTGATGATGAAGAGGTGAGAGTTTCTCTCTCTCTCTCTCTCTCCAAAAATATGTAAAAACCTAAAAGAAGGAAAAGGATGTAAGTTCGACAAAAAATGCAAATATATGCACCCTGTAGCCATGAATCATAATCAAATAAATAACCAACCAAGTAATAAAATCCAAAATAAGAAAGAAACAAATAAAGAGAGAAATCAAGAATATCAGGTAAAAGAGAAAAGCAAACCACCAATGAGAGATGCAGAGGTGTCAGCAAAAAATTTCAAAGCATCAGCTCCGAAATTCTACTCAAGAGATAATAACTGTATTTATTATGCAAGAGGATATTGCAGAAACGGAGAAAATTGCAGATTCAGACACAAAATGAATAATTATGATGAAGGAAGATCAAATATTATGGAAAAGTTGGATTTTTTAATGTCAGAATTTCTGGAAATGAAAAAAAGAACAACATACCAGAACAGGAAAGAGACATGGGAAAATCCTTATTACTACCAGTATTAAATGAAGGAGAAAACACGCAAAACCATCATAGTGATGAATGCGCAGGGTTTAGTTACGAGTAACTCAAAAAGAAAAATAGAGTACTTAGAAGAACTAACCCAAAATGAAAAGAAAATAGATATAATGAATATAAGTGAAACCTGGTATTCCCAAGAGACTGGGAATGATGATCAAATAAAAGGGTTCCAAACTTATAGATCAGATAGAAAAAATAGGAATCAAGGGGGAACCGCAATATATGGGAAAGACAAAAAACAAGGAAAAATATATGAGAAATATAGTAACTCAGAATGTGAACTAATAGCGGTAGAATTTGAATCTGAAAAATTGATGAACATAGTAATATATGACCTCCTAATACTAAAGAGTTTGACTTAATAATTGAAAAATTGGATGATATATGTAGAAATCACAAGGACTGGACTATTCTCCTATCTGGTGACTTCAACTTTCCTTTCGTAGAATGGAAAGAACGAATAGGAGATTGTGGTTGTACTTATACATATAAAAAAGAGAGTAATAGTAGTGCAGAAGATAAAAGGCAATTTGAAAAGCTATTAGATATGCTACTAGAATACAACATTCAACAAATAAATCACCTGCCAACAAGAAAGGAAAATACTTTAGACCTAGTATTTGTGAACGAGATGAATTATGTTAAAGAAATAATAGTTTATAATGCGAGTATTTCAGACCATAATGTCATAGAATTAACAGTTCATTCCAAAGCAAGTGAAAATAGAGATAAGCAAGAAATGAAAAAGTGGGAAGGATATGGAAAATACAACTTCTACAGTAAAAAATATAAAATGGTCAGAAATTAATGAAGAATTAAACAAGATTGGGATAACATTTTCGTAAGTGATGACATAAGGGTAAATACGGAGATATTATATAAAATATTGGAGAAAATAGTGGAAAAATATATACCGAAGAAGAAAAGTAAACATCAGTCATGCATACCAAGAGACAGAAGGATCTTGTTCCAGAAAATCAGAAAGTGGAAAAAAAGGTCTTGCAAAAGAAAAAAATGCATGGAAAGTTATAGAACTAAAGAGTAAGATAGAAAAAATGCAGAACAAAAGATTATACAATCAAAAGAAAATGAAAAACGGGACTTGGAAGAAAAAAACCCTATTAAATATCAAGCAAAACCCCAAAACTATTATACTCATATGCGAAGAAGATGAATAAAAGAAGAATAGAAATAGGCCCTCTGAGAATTGAAGGGAGATTAACGAATGAAAAAAAGGAAATTTGCAAACATACTGGCAGAACGATATAAGAGAGAATTCACCCCTAGAATAGATAATGAAGATAATGATATAGAAGTAAGGGATGAAAATAGTGAATATTTAGCTGACATAGATATTAATGAAGCTGATATTGTGCAGGCTATTAATGAAATTAAAAATGGAGCTGCTGCAGGGCCTGATGGAATTCCTGCTATTTTGTTAAAGAAAGTAGTTCATTCTATCGCAAAGCCACTTGCAATATTATTAAGACAAAGTGTAGATACAGGCAAGATTTATGATGAGCACAAATTAGCATATATTACCCCTACTTTCAAAAGTGGATCAAGACTAGAGGCAAGTAATTATAGGCCTGTGAGTCTAACATCACATATTATGAAAGTGTATGAAAGGGTAATGAAGAAAAATATTATGAAACATTTAATAAAAAATAATTTGTTTAATAAAGGACAACATGGTTTCGTACCCGGAAAAAGTACACAAACCCAACTGTTAGTCCACCGTGAGAACATATTCAAAATATGAAAAGTGGAAATGAAACAGATGTGGTTTATTTAGACTTTGCAAAAGCTTTTGATAAAGTAGACCATAATATATTAGCGAAGAAAATTAGAAAACACAATATCGTGGATAAAGTAGGAAGATGGTTAAAAGAATTTTTACACAAACAGAAAAAGATAGTTATTGCAAATACGACCGAGGAAATCGGATGGAAGCCAAGGTAATATCCGGTGTGCCGCAAGGTACGGTGTTAGCTGCAATACTGTTTGTTATTATGATTGAAGACATAGACAATAATGTTAAGGATTCGGTAGTGAGTAGTTTCGCAGATGACACAAGAATAAGTAGAGAAATTACTTGTGATGAAGATAGGAACGCTCTACAAAGAGACCTTAACAAAGTATATGATTGGGCAGAGGTAAATAGGATGGTATTTAACTCTGATAAATTTGAATCAATAAATTATGGAGACAGAGAAAGAAAGCTATATGCATATAAGGGACCTAATAATGAGACCATCACAAATAAGGAAGCAGTTAAAGACCTTGGTGTGATGATGAATAGGACATGTTATGCAATGATCAAATAGCAACTCTGTTGGCAAAATGTAAAGCAAAAATGGGAATGTTGTTACGGCACTTCAAAACAAGAAAAGCTGAACACATGATTATGCTTTATAAAACATATGTTCGTAGTCCACTTGAATATTGCAATATGATATGGTACCCACACTATCAAAAGGATATTGCACAAATAGAGTGTGTACAAAGGTCCTTTACAGCTAGAATAGAAGAAGTTAAGGACCTAGACTACTGGGAAAGACTACAATTCTTAAAATTATATAGTCTAGAAAGGAGAAGAGAAGCGCTACATGATAATTCAGGCCTGGAAACAGATAGAAGGAATAGCAGAAAATATCATGGAACTAAAAATATCAGAAAGAGCAAGCAGAGGTAGATTAATAGTGCCCAAAACACTATACCAGGAAAAAATAAGGAAAGCACACAGGACATTAATCCACTACGCACCAGCATCGATAATGCAGCGTCCTATTCAATGCGTTGCCAGCTCATCTGAGGAATATATCAGGAGTGAGCGTAGATGTGTTTAAGAATAAGCTCGACAAATATCTAAACTGCATCCCAGACCATCCAAGATTGGAAGATGCAAAATATACCGGAAAGATGTACTAGCAACTCTCTGGTAGACATTAGAGGTGCCTCACACTGAGGGACCTGGGCAACAACCCGAACAAGAATGTAAGGTCTGTAAGGTAAGGTAAGGTCTCTCTCTCTCTGTATTTTCTAATTCCTTCTGTTACTCTTCCAAATGAATTCTTTAGAAGCTTGAAATTCACGTCAAAGGCCCCAGTGGTTGGCTTATTCGATATGAATAGCGTTCATCCTGATAATAATAATAATAATAATAATAATAATAATAATAATAATAATAATAATAATAATAATAATAATAATAATAATAATAATAATAATAATCTCTCTTAATTCCTTCTATGTAGGTGGTAATTACTGCTAAATTCGTTGATTGGATATCTATGTTATTATTATTATCAATGTCGTCGTTGTTATTACTATTATTTCGGTAGATGAAACCTATTCATATGGAACAAGCACGAAATAAGAGATTAAATGCATAATTACGATAAATGGTCTTTATATAAAAGCTAATACACATGCACACACACACACATATATATATATATATATATATATATATATATATATATATATATATATATATATAAATTTGACCAGATTGTCCATATGGTAGTTAATTCTTATTTGCTAAATTAGATTATCGATCTGAACTAAAGCACTGAAAAATACAGAACCCCATATTCGACTAGATAAATACACTGTCATTTTCGAAATCCTTATAATTTCTTAATTACGGTAACTGAAATGTATGCAAGGTCTCTATACTTTGAGAAAAATTGGTCTACGGAATAATAGGTCTATGGAAGCCTCGCCATCCGTAAATTGCGAGAGCTCGTTTGGCTAATTTGCACATTAGGCACCAAATTTATTGTAAGGCGGGAAATAAGCAGCGCTTTTTACCCATAAATTCTATAACTTCTCTGGTTTAACTGTTCATTAAATCTGTGGGATTTTCGCCTTTTCTTTAAGAACGCTCTCTCTCTCTCTCTCATACAATCCCCCCCGATTAGAAAGATCTAACCCTACCATGAATCTTTTAATTTTTATCGACATTTTTCTCTAGAGAACGTAGGATTACCTAAACGGCCTCTCAAAATCATTAAGAACCGTTAGACTTATATTTTTACAATGGTGAAAAAGATTTGTACAAATTTTATTATGCTTCTCCCTCTTACTTTATTGCGAGAAGTTTTACAGTTTCTCTTGGAATCTATGGTAAAAGATGAAGTCTTTTACTGAATGTATAAAATGTTTATAGGCCTATAAGACGTCGTTTTTACAATGGTTTGTCTTGACAGTTACCACAACTACCACTGCGTTGCCAGGTTGTATCATCACCACGCAATCATTATTATTATTATTATTATAACCTTAGGCAGATCACGTTCAGATTGTAGTACTCAACAAGTAATCACCCTTTCATTTCCACCTTGGAGAGCCCACTAACACACACACACACTCTCTCTCTCTCTCTAAGAAGTGACTGGGCTGAAAAATGTCATCATTAAAAGTGCATTTAGGAGAGAGAGAGAGAGAGAGAGAGAGACGCAGTTGTTATCAAGTCAAAAATAAGATCTCATATCTCTGCCTTTTACAAAAGAGTTCGTTTTTTAACTTTTAAATGTAAGGAAAAACACACACACACACACACACACACACACACACACACACACACACACATATATATATATATATATATATATATATATATATATATATATATATATATCTTTTGAGAGAGAGAGAGAGAGAGAGAGGCGAATTCTGCTACCTATATAGCGGGCCAGACATGTTCCTAATAAGACTATACTTGAAGTGTGTGAACACCTATTATTACGTACAGACCCGTACAGGAACAGAGAGAGAGAGAGAGGAGAGAGAGAGAGAGAGAGTGTTAATAGTAGGTTAATGGGGAGACATCATCGTTTCTTCTAATACTACTTTTAAGAGATATACAAGAGGCTGATTCCTATACCTCTCAAGATCGCTAATGGCGGTCATTGTCGGCCTAAAAGCTTCGTAATGACTCCCAGCATTTTTAGCTTTGGTTTTCCTGGGAAACAGGCTGTGGAAGTGTGTGTGTGTGTGTGTGTATATATATAGATATATATATATATATATATATATATATATATATATATATATATATATATATATATATATATTGCGCGTGGGTGTCATATACTACGTGTCAATGTTATATTCAGAAATGAATATTAAGCCGTTATTCGATGGCAAGGAATGTGATCAGCCAGAGGCCCTACTGATCAGCACCGCTGATCCTGATCAGAGCCGCTGATCTTAAACCCGCCACTAACGTTCAGTTATGCCTGTGCAGTTGTAACTGCACAGTACGCCTCCGCAGATATAACTGTGCAGGCATAACTGAATGTTAGTGGCGGGCTTTAGATGTCCTTCGGCCAGCCTGTCATTTAATAAATAGCTTAGTGAGTCATTATCAATTCACGACTTTAAATTAGGCTCTGGTTAATGATATGGGTCTATTCCATAGGCTGGTGCCATGAAAACAGAATACATTACGTAGCCTAGACTACTGTGCATTTCAGGGCTGTGTCTAATTGATTTTCGTCGAAAAATCTTACCAAAGCAGAGGATATGGATCGTATTTTGGAAATAGCTATTTGAAGCCACAGCGTAATTAACAAAAATATGCACTGATGTGTAATGTTGATAATTAAGGCAATTATCAGAGTAAATCAAAGACATTTAAAGGGAAACTTAGCTAAATCTAGCAGGCTCGTAGATAGAGGCTTACAAAACGTCATTACTGAAGATCCTCCCATTCACTGATGCTAAAGTATGACGTACTTTACTAGTCACCCCGCCCATATACTTCATGAACGAAGACTCGGATATTGGTGGTCCTACTAGTAACTGTAGTATATGGAATTCTTATATTGTTTCACACACTCCAGCTCCTAATATGGGAATGGGCATTAAATGAGAATATCAATTGTATAATAAAGTTCTGTGGCGCAATTCACGTTTCTTTTAACTTGAAATATGCACCAAACATTATGCACACTCTGTTAACACCTTTGCTACCCTGTAGTTTCAAGGATACGTAAGTATCGTTCAGATACCCACGAAATTTGCCACACGGTCGTAGGGCCTGCGTGGATGAAGGCCATTGTTTAGCCAATGAATTATAATACATGTATAACGAGATAATTATCTCGTTATTCTATTTTAAAAGGTAGCGATGGACCAAAGCGTCCAAAGGCAATTGGTAACACTCTCTCTCTCTCTCTCTCTCCATCCATCTTTCTCTCCATTATCTAAGGTCATCAAATCAGACACGGAACTTACAAAAATATGCATTTATTTAAAAGCAAAGTATTAACTGAATAACTCAGATTCTTAACAAAAAGATTAAATGAAATGTTAAACTCAAATAACTGCACTCCATATTTCTGCTCCAATAATCCAATATTATCTCAGTCATAAAACTGGGCAAGTCATAATACAGTACACCATAGTAATTAAGTCAGTTCCCATTTCTCCAGAACAATTCCCCTTGTCCAGATCAATTCCCCTTGTCCAGAATCGCTTGTTAGAAAACAGGAGAACACCCCGATAAGGATAAGAGTATAATCAAAAGATCATATAAATAGAACATCTCTGAAATAAATATTCAAATACAATCCAGCCACACTTTGGCCAAAATAAAGAAAAGGCTTACCCATTCAGCATAGTTTGCACTAACACTTAATAAAAACACTTGGCAGAGGCCATCTTGGCTCTGCCGCCTCTCTGTAATGGTCTCCCCCATCTTGGTAACACTACATTCTCATATGTAGGGGGAAAAGGTCGCACGTACGCACGAACTCACACCCATTGTCCACACCCATGAACTGCTTGTATCCAGTTTCAAAGTCACCTCTGCGCTCATAGCAACAGGACGAGGCACTGATTTGCTAAGACAGCAATCTTGATCACACCACTCAAAAAGACATGTCAGCATTCCTAAGCTCGTCACTCGAACACTCTGTCTCTAGGGAGGTTAAACTGCTGACTTCTCTACATTCCAAGAAATGTCATAGCATATCACATTATATATTATTAATCATAGCCCTCTTTTATGTAACAGATTGCTCGGCCCCCTGAATTGCTAGCACCAGCCTAGCCATAGCACACATAAAACAGCTCATATATAAAAAATTACATCGGCCGGCTCATTAAACATATGATAAAAAATAACTGCATGCCTCTGGCAGTACAATGTCTATTACACATTATTCTCAACAGCCTGCATATGGGCTATAATAACAATTGAATGTTGAAAAACATTTCTTCATCTTGAATTTTCTCATGTTCCCGTGCATGTGATTGGTCTGCAGCTGTACAGACACGTGAAACAAGCTGTAGAAAGGTGAAACATCTCCCCGTGGAAGACAACTGACGATTTCCATAGTCCAAAAGCGCTGTAAAACCCCGTAGACTCGTAGAAATTCTCGCATGTGGGAAACATCAGCAACATGTCTGCAACAGTTGAAGGGCGTCTTGCTGGCGTTGGGGAACGATGTTTATGGTGTTCAGTATGTCAGTCATGTCATCGGTCAATTAAAGAAAAATTAACCCCAGACATACTTCTGTCAAATAATGACCTCAGAAAATTCTAAGAAAATATTAACTGAACCTCTTCCCATTAACCCCATTTAATCACCACTAATATGACCACCGAACTAATTTCTAACTACATCTCGTGAAAGAACTTCATAACATCGCCAAATCATAAATCACTATCACAACCCCGTAAAGAAGATATTAAATTCTCAAATTTAATTCTCCAATAATACAAAAAGAAAAAAAAAAGCGCGCCAAATTCACACACACACCACCAAGAACTAACAGAAACTCCACGGACTTCTGTCATCACATTTCAAACTCACGAATTCTCACAAGTAAAAAAAAAGCTTAACAAACCCAGCCCCCAAGTTGTCACCAAAAATGTTCTCTCAAGCTCTGATATTTCAGCAACCCACAAAATCATTAAGAACTCTTTACTGCTTAACAGCAAAACCCCTTTTACTGTTTATATAATTAATCTCCATGAAACATAATGCCAAACACCCATTTTATCTAATTCACAAACCCCCGACAAATTATATCTCCTGTCCAAAATAGATATGCTATGTAAGCTTAACCCTAATTACATTTCTCGTAGGAAAAGAAAAAAAAGGGGAAAAAAAACAGTAATAAGTGAACTTTCCCCATCACAAAGCACAGAATATATATAACATACATAATCCAACTTTTTCCCCACTAAATGCAATATGTATTATTACGAAATTTGCTATTGCAACAATTCTCATCGATCAGAAACGACCGGAAAGCAACCCCCTTACACAGATACATCTCCGTGAAATGCCAAAATCAGCATCTCTCAGAATAGTGCAAAACTCTAAGTAATCAACACTGAAGGAAAAGAGTCAGCAACCGGACTCATCATGGCATTATCAGCAGGTGCTCGAACTGCAGTATAGATTTGTCTAGTCAGACTTGCAACTTCAGCAAACCCATGATTCTCCAAATATTTATACTAACACCATATAAGCACATTCCACAAAATTATCTCCAGAAGATCACCAAGGTACTAAAATAAATTGTCTCAAAGACATAACACCCACATGATACTGCCCAATTATATAAATTAAATTATCACCTATTCGGGATATAAGCTACGGTAAACTCACCACAATTCCACAATTATAAGCCGCCAAAAATGACCCACTGGTGTATATAAAAAAAATGCAACATCTCCATAGGGACTCATAAAACTGCAACGCAGTAATGCCACTCGCCTCCAATTAGTCACAACACCAAGGAACCCCAAAACCCCCCTTTTGGCTTGTAAAACCCCAGAAATTCAGCTCCAAAAATCATAACTACAAAAAAGAAAGTCACCACCAAAGATTAATGCCATCCCCATATATCACCATATTAATAATAATACCACCCCGGTGATATAAATATTTCCCTCCATTTAACTAACCCATCACCATATTCCCCTCTATTTCACTAATAACCACATATGGAATAAAACAAGTCTCCAAAAAATGTTATGTCTCCAAGCAGGGTCATCAAAAATGAAACTCCATCCCCGAAAAATGCACTCAAAGCATCTAGCTGATGCACTCAAAAATATTGCCCCATATCTCCTCTCACAAAGGTTTCCATTTGCACAAAAAATTACTGCAAAAATAATTGAACTAAACATAGCTCTTGCCACCATAGGCCTAAACTATGGACTATCTCCAACAAAATAAAAAATATCAAATGGCCAAAATATTATATCTCCAATTCTCCAGCAAAATAACCCCGAAAAACCTCTCTAAGGAGCTCAATGTTACAGTCAAAACTATAAACTCTCTGTTTAGCATAACTGCTGAAAAGGGTGAAAACTCGGCAAATAAAATTGCCCAGGAAATTCTAGAAAAAATCCTCAGTGTGCCATAACTCATTACAACAAAACTTCAAATCCAAAGTGTCTAAGCAAAGACTTCCCCATATTCACTACGGCACGGGCCACCAGAAACTTAACCAAGTTTCCTATCTCTGGCAAAGTTGCAACAAACACAATTGTGCAAGAGGCCAACAATTTTTGGAACACAAATATCCAGAGAAAAAAAATGAAGTGCCATCACATAAACATCCAAAAATGCAGAAATTCCTTCCTAAATCTCTCTGCAGCATCAAACGGCTGAAATTATAAACACATCCCCGAACAATGATTCCAAGTCACGAACTGAGATATTAAAAAAAAAAAATCTACACAAACTGTTCAGAGAGAAAAATAAATTCAAATTCACTCGTGATAAAAAAACTTACGTTAGCGATGGCTAACGTCTAAAAAAGGAAAAAGAAAAGTCAATGGCACTGTTAACTATTCCCGTGACACCTGTAACATTTGTGACTCATGTAGACTTCAAGCAACTATCTGCTGAAAACTAAATTTGTGGTTAGTACCTCCCATATTCACAAACATCACCACCCTTAATATTCATTACAAGCACCCAAGTTAGTATAAGAACTCGCCAGTATTACTAGTATTAAGTATCAGAATCACCAACTACCAGTACTCGCTAGTATCACCAAAATTCACCAGAATTGCTATCACCAAATGCACCAAATTCACCAAAGTTTCTATCACCACCCATAAATCATTGTCACATTCACCAAAAATTATTACCACCATGAACTCCCAAATCTCCCATAATAATTCTCCATAAAAATTCTCCATAATAATTCTCCATAATAATTCTCCGTAAATAATAATTCTCCAATATCTCCAGTAAGAGCATTAATATTGCCATTCCCCCATAACTCAGTATCATCCCCATTGCCACTCGCCCAAAACTGCAATATCACCACCATTCACCACCAGGTACAACCCCATTACCACTTCCAGGTATCATCACCATTTAGCAGCACCAGGCACCCATTGATCACCAATGGCATCACCATTTGACATCACCAATCATCACCAGTCATCACCATTTTAAAATAGTATCCATATCCCAAACATATCTCCATTATAAAATAATCTCTGTATCCCCAGTTATAACTATGTCCTCTATCATTGCGTAGAGGCATTCTCCAAAGTGTAAGGAAAACTTGCATCAAATTCATATGCATTTCATCTTCTCTTCACTCAAAAGAAAGAAAAAAAAAAAAAAAAGTTCTAAAAGAAACCCTACGGGCATGTCACACCATCACTCGTGGCTATCAGCTGATGTGGCAATGAACTGTGTCATCAAGGACTCAAGAGCATGGCAATGAAATTTTCTATCAAGGCCAAACTCACCCCCTTACCCCGGCACAAAGAAAAAGAAAGGAATTTCACCCCCCCCCCCCCCCCCCCCCCCCCCCCCCCGTCAAGCATTTCCCCATTGAAGGATCCCACTAGCCTCCCTTTCGCTGGCTCTCCAAAAAAAAACACGCTGAGTGCGTATACATGAGCGACACAGTCTCCGAGGCCAAAAAAATGCAATCCAAGCATCCCCAAGAACTGAACTGCATGTATGAAAAACCTTCACACGTATACATATGTGTCAAAACCAAGACGAATGCGTCTCCTTTAACATGTGCCAAGAAAAAACAAAACAAATCACGTTCTACTCCTATAGGGAAAAAAATGGCACTCTGAACTGATTCTCTAACTCCAAAAAATTATTCATACACAGGGCAAAAAAATAATGTAACACTCACTTCCTCAATGAGAGAACACCCGATCACCAACTCGTGCGCGCTTCCATATAAACACGTGAATACACACATATTTGCATGTGTAGGAACAACTCGACACTCGAACAAGAAAGCACTTAGCAACTAGCACTCACAAAGCCCAACTGAGTAACTCATTGCTTGTAATGTCTCGCGACAGATGAAACTATGCTGACCCTAATAGAAAATTTCCGTTCCAGTACCAGAACGACAGCTGAATAATTCTTATCACTGTCACTTATTAACTGAAATCTAACACACATTCCCACAACCAGACTCTGAAAACAGCCTAAGCTGCCATTAATCTCTTAAAAGGCCTAATACGGTCCAGAAACATGTTGCCACCAGTCTCTTCGGAGGCGTGGGTTCGAATCCCACCACTGCCACTACTATAATGAGATAATTATCTCATTATTCTATTTTATAAGGTAGCGATGGACCAAAGCGTCCAAAGGCAATTGGTAATACACTCTCTCTCTCTCTCTCTCTCCATCCATCTTTCTCTCCATTATCTAAGGTCATCAAATCAGACACGGAACTTACAAAAATATGCATTTATTTAAAAGCAAAGTATTAACTGAATAACTCAGATTCTTAACAAAAAGATTAAATGAAATGTTAAGCTCAAATAACCGCACTCCATATTTCTACTCCAATAATCCAAATTATCTCAGTCATAAAACTGGGCAAGTCATAATACAGTTACACCATAGTGATTAAGTCAGTTCCCATTTCTCCAGAACAATTCCCCTTGTCCAGATCAATTCCCCTTGTTCAGAATCGCCCGTTAGAAGACAGGAGAACACCCCGATAAGCATAAGAGTATAATTAAAAGATCATATAAATAGAACATCTCTGAAATAAATATTCAAATACAATCCACCCACACTTTGGCCAAAATAAAGAAAAGGCTTACCCATTCAGCACAATTTGCACTAACACTTAATAAAAACACTTGGCAGAAGCCATCTTGGCTCTGCCGCATCTCTGTAATGGTCTCCCCATCTTGGTAACACTACATTCTCATATGTAGGGGGAAAAGGTCGCACGTACGCACGAACTCACACCCATTGTCCACACCCATGAACTGCTTGTATCCAGTTTCAAAGTCACCTCTGCGCTCATAGCGACAGGACGAGGCACTGATTTGCTAAGACAGCAACACTCTGTCTCTAGGGAAGTTGAACTGCTGACTTCTCTACATTCCAAGAAACGTCATACCATATCACATTATATATTATTAATCATAGCCCTCTTTTATGTAACACATGTAAAGTATTGATGATATTATTAATCATAATGATAACAATCACATTAATACTCATTACAGTTATCATTATTACTATTCTTGTTATCAATATTATGATAATCATTACTGTTATTAGCCATACTTCCAGATCAGGGAAGAGGATGATAGAATATGTATAAATACGTATGCTGTACAGGTACACATATATTGACAGACATGGTACATACATAAATACACATGCACATAATACATACACACACACACACACACACACACACACACACACACACACACACATATATACAGAACATGGTACATACATAATATACACATAATACATAAATGAAATTACATATATATATATATATATATTAATATATATATATATATATATATAATATATATATATATGTATGTATGTCTGTGTGTAAGGTCAGTAAAATAGGCAAGTTGTTAAAAATTATCGTTGTAGCTAGTCAGTGAGATAATTTATCAGCCAAGAAAATTCGGCCATTGTTTATTCTTGGTATGAAAAGTTAGAAAGGCCTTGATATAAAAAAAATGTGTATATCTCATCATCATACTTGTCATTCATGTATTACTCCTATAAAGGTTACCTTTGTCCTCTTGTCTAAATCGTTTGGTGCTTCTGTATTAACCAACTCTCCGGCTAATATTTAGCATATGACGCATACGATTCTTTTCTTCGTTGCATACCGCAAAAACACGCAACACGAAAGTAGTTTTGCAGCCACGAGGACAATTTTCTAGGCTGGCCATAGGTGAAGCAGCAATCATGTATAACCTGCCCTCGCCCTGTCGTCGGCAGTGTTTATTATTATGCAAGGATACCAGTTATATCAGGCCAAAGTATCGTACCAAACACCTCTATATGATCGTATTTTCATTTCAATATTATTGTATTTTACCAATTCCAAAGGTTTTGTATAACTGATAGTGAAGGTAAACAGAAATTGAGTTATAACTGCTATGTATTCCTATAGTCAACGTAAAGTTGTTAAATGAAAATAGTAATATTGTCATATGTATATTTATGAAATTCCTTTGCTATAATAGTTGTCATATATATATATATATATATATAATATATATATATATATATATATATATATATACATATATATATACCGAATTCTTATTCATCGCCCGTGGTATTATCAACGGATACCGTAACATTATCGTCATTCTTAACAATGATTTGCCTGGTCTTTCCTTTAATAATTTATTGTACAAGAGGGTCACATATTTGTTTCTGCGATCTACTGGGAACCCTGCTATCATGTCTGATGCCATAGTCTACGTCACAGCTAGCCTCTCTCTGGGTGTTTATTAAATTTAGTTAAGTTTCCCTTTAAATTTCTCTAATAAGTGCCTTAATTATCAACATTAGGCATCACTGAATATTTTTGCCAATTAGGCCGTGACTTCAAATACCTGTTTCCAAAATACGATCCATATCTGGTGCTTTGGTAAGATTTTATTGATGAAAATCAATGAGACACAGCCCTGAAATGCACAGTAGTTTTGACTTCCATACATAGGCTGTTGTAGCTCCTCTTTTAGTTAAGACTGCCCTAAAATGGAAGAGCGCAGTGTCTACAAAAATACAAAACTGAGAAAAATTATGTTGGTTGTTGCGCCTTACTTACAGATAATGCAAATGGGACCCCGTAAATACTCGTGGACGCATTGAAGAATCATTCTGAAACTGCAGTAACTTGTGTATTGGTGTTTCATGAGCCCAATAGGTGGCATATCTCAGTTTCGAAACTTTTGCAGATACTGCAGTTTTCCATTTCAGGGCAGAGTAGGTCTACATATATCACAAATGAACCTTGCTTGCTGATGGTGTTTGTATTTCATTTCATACTTATTACAACAAAATTCCTGAAAGCATAATAACTCTATGCACTAGCAACGAGGTACTGATTATTATTTGTGGGTAAGCATAGAAAAAAAATACTTAACCAACAGTTTAGGGTTGGTTTCTTGTAAGGTGCCGTGTTTCGTAACAGCCCCTTGGGAAGTGTAAAACGCAAACAAAAGGCGGAACATATCATCAACATAAAAGGCGTAAACATCATCTAAAGCATACCAAAACATTATATTGGCATATTTTTGGTTTTAAATGTAAACTTTTTGAGAACGTAAATGTATATTAACAAATCGGTATAATCCTAAGCTGGGATTATAGGTATACTTAGTGATTATCAGTATTATCCCTTAGCTATCTACTCATTTTTGTCGTTAAAATCAACGGCATTATTCTTATTTTGGGATTTATCCTAAGATACACAATATGTAATTAAACGCAATCATATCAAGCGAGTGTGGCTCTTACACGTACGTTTTCTTTCTTCATGTAATTTATAGAAAACGTTATCTAACCCAGACTATAGTGTAACATGGCCTAATGTAAACAGACTCTACTGCTTGCTTTATTGCGGGAGCATTTTGTCTACTTTATGAGAACAGAGCATATTGCCTACTTTATGAAAACCAGTCAATATAGGTGAATCGATAAACTTATGCATGTACATGTTATGTATATGTATACAAGTATGAATAAAAATAAAATAAGCTTGATGGTACTTAATTGTAAGAGAAAATTGTCTCTCCGGTTCGGTAATACAGTAGTGTTATCTAATAGTAAGCTGAAGTGGAAATATGTTTAAATAATGATATAAAAGGAAGTCAGGCAATGTTCATACTGGAACTGTTAATTTGCGGACACATTAATTCCATCACAGATTATTATTAGTCAATTATCACAGTTCTGGTACAAAACATGGCACGAGGATACTTACAACAGAGTAATTTCATTGTATATTCCAGCAGAATTTAGGACTTAACTACACATGTGTGTGACACATGTTCAGAACAAATGTTTTTCCTGTAAAACTAAGGGTATATCTAGAGTTAGATTCAACCTATAACTACGTGTGGTTTCTGAGACAAATTGTCCTTTGAGATATTTGCGAATATTGGTTCTTAACTTTCTCCCAGTTGCTTTGTTTCTGGTAACGTTAAGTGATCACTTACCCTGAATCACAAGTGTCTTGCGCAAGTGTGTGGATTAAGCTTCTGTGTTAACTCCCAATAACAGTCGTAGAAAGCTTGAATGAGCTGGTAACTTAATGTTTGCTAGTAAACTTCACCAGAGTTTGATGATAACGGCCATTCATCTAGAAGGGAAAACAGAACAAAGTGAGTAAAATTAAACAACATTTTTCTATACGAATGAAAGCATTTTCTGAGTTGGCCCTTTTAGCTAATGTCTCGCTTACAACCTCCGGGTAGGTAACAAAGTTCGAAAATTAATTACAGAAGATAAACTCGTATTCATATGAACAGGCCTACAGAGGAGCCACTGACTTGATATTCGAACTTCCAAAGAATATGGCGATCATGTGAAAGAAGTTACAGAAGATAGTGGGCAATACAAAAAGCAAGAGATCAGTTATAGAAATGATAAAATATCAAATAAACAGATACAAATACAAACCAATTATTAAAGTACAATGGGAATTTGGAACTATTTTATGGTAGTAATGAAGTTGTGTAGGCCCAGAAACTATCAACATACCAAAAGCTCTAATTCAATGTGAACTGGATGTTGTGTAGGCCAAGCAAAAATTAAAAGCCCTGAACTCATGACGAGTTTGAAGTTGTGTAGGCCCAGCAAAAATCAAAATACCAAAAGGCCTAACTCATTGTGAATCTGAAGTTGTGTCGGCCTAACAAAAATCAAAAGCCTTGACTCATGGTGAATTTGAAGTTGTTTAGGACCAGCAAAAATCAAAAGCCCTGACTCATGGTGAATTTGAAATTGTGTAAGCCCAGCAAAAGTCAAAATACCAAAAGCCCTAACTCATGGTGAGTATGAAGTTGTGTAGGCCCAGCAAAAATTAAAAGCCCTAACTCATGGTGAGTATGAAGTTGTGTAGGCCCAGCAAAAATTAAAAGCCCTAACTCATGGTGAGTATGAAGTGTAGGCCCAGCAAAACTTAAAAGCCCTAACTTATGGTGAGTATGAGGTTGTGTAGGCCCAGCAAAAATTAAAAGCCCTAACTTATGGTGAGTATGAGGTTGTGTAGGCCCAGCAAAAATTAAAAGCCCTAACTTATGGTGAGTATGAGGTTGTGTAGGCCCAGCAAAATTAAAACCCCTAACTTATGGTGAGTATGAGGTTGTGTAGGCCCAGAAAAAAATTAAAGCCCTAACTTATGGTGAGTATGAGGTTGAGTAGGCCCAGCAAAAAATTAAAAAGCCCTAACTTATGGTGAGTATTGAGGTTGTGTTAGGCCCAGCAAAAATTAAAAGCCCTAACTTATGGTGAGTATGAGGTTGTGTAGGCCCAGCAAAAATTTAAAGCCCTAACTCATGGTGAATTGGAAGTTGTGTAGGCCCAGCAAAAATAAAAAGCCTTGACTTATGGTGAGTTTGAAGTTGTGTAGGCCCAGCAAAAATAAAAATATCAAACGCCCTAAATCATAGAGAATATAAAGTTGTAAGAGCCTGACGAAATCTGCAGAAAATCATCAATTATCTTTCAATCTACGAAGGTTAATATATGAATTCAACCGTGAGTGTATTGTGACACTATCGGAGCACTTAACTGTACACTTTAACAAAACACAATGAATCATATGTACCTAATAAGTATATGAGATTTTAAAAACTTACTAATGATCCAAAGTGTAGTGCTGAAAAGGAAGGGATGATACCATTAGCAATTCAAGACGAAACAATTAAGGATATAACTCGTTTAATTTACTTAATATCAATTCCGGATATGTGTCGATGCAGCAAACATGGCTAGAAGTCCGCATACAAATGAAATAATGCACAAATATATTTTTCTAGCAGATGTCAGATACACTAAGCCATTGTTGCCAGTTAAGATCTCCCCTCGTAGAATGATTCGGCTTGAAAAGCCGAAAGACCAATCAGCGTTCGGCTAACAACGATCAGCCAATAACGGCGCACTTTACATCCAGCTTAGCCGTCACGTAAACATTAGTTTCTCGTACGACCTAATTTTCCTGCCTGCCCGGGCACTGATCTCCTCGTTATTTTTGTGTTTTCGAGGATTTACGGATTTTTCCGGTACTATAACATAACTGCGTCAGGAGATGGGGATGACGTCCATGGCTTCGAAGGAACGTCTGGCTGACGGAATGTTAAGAGGAACAGGAATTTAATTTATCGGCGACTTAAGGAGAAACACTTGTCACTGTTGACTTCAACTATGTACTTGATGTCAATCGTCGTAGTCCAAGATCTCAAGAAGATAATCATTACGACAAGTGATATGATGGAAAACTACAACAATAATGAGTATAGCTCACCACAAAATAATATTTTTAAGTATTTATGGCAGAAAGGGTAAAAACGAACGTTCGTTTGCGCGAAACCGTACAGAAAGTGGAGCTGAAGAGGATTAGAATACTAAGGAGAGAGATTGATAGTGGCCCCGGAACTGTGTTTGTGTCAAGCGCTTGGAAAAGAGGAACTGGTTGGTGTAGGTTTACTTACACATTACAACATAATTATTATAATAATGAAATTTGAAAGGCTTATGCATGATAATCGCTATAAAGTTTGTTACGATGGCACGACATATGTGTCATATCGTAACCTGTTTGTGCTGTAAGATGTTTAGACATAAGAAGAAACGCATTAAAAAATGACGATATGGCAGTTCTTTAGTGACTGTGCTGGTAATCGTGTCGGGAAAGAATGCAAATATTCATAATGATGTCACGTGCATTATATATATATATATAAAGACGAGATACCGAAGTGCTGGAAAAAGTTGAGAAACTGGAAATCTTTGGGTACAGAAAAGAGCCAATGCTGACCACGTTCATTTTAAATACATAAACGTCTTGAAATAGTCTTTTGTAAACAATCATTGTCTTGTTCATAAATCTGTTTGCTGAAACAGCCAAATCTCGAGTTCACATTAAAATTCTTCAAGAGAACTCGATTGGAAGCAGAGCATTGCAGAGCAACACAAATTACAGTTGGTAAATGAGAAGGTTTTTACTATTAATATTCTGCTTGCAATTACGATAACTCAGAATGGACTGCTGATTGCGCTAATTAGCTTTCAAGTATGAAGAATTGTAATGAGAAAAGTTATTCTTGCTGTCGAGTGCTTTGATCTTGAGAGTATGGCAAGTTTTATCAATATTAATGAATGTGTAGTGCTCTTCAGTTTTACAAATACGTACAAGAGGAACTAATAGCGATGATCATGCAGAGAAACCTAAGCATTAAACAGGTTAGTGACGTTTTACCAATAATTATCATTATTTTGTTGTTGATGTTGTTGTTGTTGTCTTGAGTTAAGAACGTCACTTAGGTTTGGTTTGTCTTAGGCTTATTTTCGTGTTTGTTAAAAACTGCTACACTATTTTTGTTTTTGTCTTATAAATGCGCACACACACACACACATAGTACTATATAAACACTTTGCGTTGCACGCTACCGAATTGTATTGTATGTTGAGGTTGTATAGAAGGGAGGGGTGGGAACAAGAAGTGTGGAAGAGGGAAGAGGGTTGTTGAGAAGTGTAACTTTTATTTTTTGTTGAAGGGGTTTGTCTGTGTGTTGCAGAGGGGAGGGGAACGGGATATTGATTGGGGATGAGAAAATTGGTATAAAGTCCTTAATTAATCACTACTTCCTTAACTGATTGTATTCGTATTTCGGTTTTTTTTAGTGTTGGTGGGGAGGGGGATTTAAACAAAATCTAATATAAAAATTATAAATAAATGCCATGCACTCTTAATTCCCATTTTGACTTGCATCAGCGTCCAGGATTATTGTAATTTAAATGTAGTTGGGAATATAATTTAACTTACTTCAGTCATAGTTGTTGTTTTAGTTTAAGATGGCCTTATGCCAGCATGAGGTCTTGCTCTTGGGCAACCCGTTAAAACTCCATCCATAAATACAAGTAACGAACTTCAGTTCAAATTCGGCCAAGTTAAAATCATCTGATTTATCGCGAACAAAACATCATTAATTTGTTGTCAAATATGTAGCAAATATACATCAAAGTCGTACTTCTCAGTTCCTGAGGTCCTTTATTTTACCTCCGTAAAATTCTCCTTCTACTTTTAATAATTTGTTAATATTTTTATTTGTTTATGTCCGTTTTATTATAATTGATCCCTCCTTTCTGTATTTCCCATTACCTTCTGGAATTTCTTTCAAATAAACACCTTATTCTTTGGAAGCTCGAATTTCAAGCCAGTGGCTCCTGTAGACCTATGCCACAAGAATAGGATTCATTCTCTGAACGGTAATGACAAAAATAAATTTATTTACTTCAGCTATAAAGTACAGATAACTTAGTTCAATTTACACATAATTGACATAATCGAAATTGCTTCATAATTAAGGGTCATTTCTCTCTCTATTGCCATTTGGTTCGTACTATTCTTCCTAAAGCTTTTTTCTCAACTCTACAAAATCTCCTTCAGGGGGTAGTACCATCAGTTCACCTTATGCGGTGCACTGTAGGAATACACTCAAGGTTCTTTGCAGCGTCCCATCGGCCCCTACATTAGCGCCCTTTCATTCATTTTCCTATACCTCCATTCATATTCTCATCCTCCCATCTGACTTTTCTCTTTCTTCTCCTAACAATTGTTTCATAATTCAACTGCAATGTTTTCCTTTCAAACCTTTTTACTCTCAATTTCCCTTCCAGTCTAGAATGACCTCATCTTAGGTCGCAGCTTTTGGCCTAGATTTTATATTTCAATTCCAAATCTTCCAAGTCTATTAGACTTAATGTCATACCATGATTCAAGTCCGGATAGCGACACAGATTGTACTGGGCAAATGTATAACATTATTTATAAATGTCACTTCTGCAGACAGCATTTTTAAAATGCACTCAAGTTGTAACTACTGCTACAAAAAAGAAAATCACTGAATTGTATGGAAATACAATTTTTATTATATACCAATAAAAGAAATAACAATGGGCTGTAACAAATAATAATATAACAAGGACATGTTTACATAATACATGAATATAACAATTCTGTCTGATAATGCCCAGACCTACTGCATCTCTTGTCAGTGAGTGTGAAATTGCATTTGAAAGTTGCTCCGGTCAGTCGGTGTGAAGTGCATTTCAAAGTAGCTCTGTTGCCAATGTCTTCCTTATGATGCACTAGGTTCCACAGTCTTCTGCGTTGTTTCACAAAACTGACGGAAGTGGTCCTCCCATTAAATCTGAAACGATATCTTCTGTAAAATCAGAGTTGCATACTAATTGTGGGTTGAAATATATCTAAAGTTTTCATACTCAGATCATTTACATTTGCTGTATAATGCATATTATGTTGCCAGTATACAAGTGTTAAATGCCTTGAGAAATTAAACTTCTGATATACATGTTGTACAATTTGCTTGTACTCTCCATATGTTAAGTTAGATTGGTTAGTTAGCTTTGTTAGGTTAGGTGACTAGTGATAAGTACTCAATCAAGGAAATAAATTTCACATTCATACGAGACATTGAACTATTAGTATGTACTTTTCATAGGTTAGGTTAGGCTAGTTTGGTTAGATTACAAGTGATAAATACTTTCCATAGGTTAGGTTAGGCTAGGTTGGTTAGATTACAAGTGATGAATACTTTTCATAGGTTAGGTTAGGGGCTGGTTGGTATTTACAGTAAAAGATATACTCATAGATTAGTTATGCTTAGGTTGTGGTAGATTAAAAGTGGATTGATACTCTCCTCAAGGTTAGGTTAGGCTAGGTTCGTTAGATTACAAGTGATAAATACTTCTCAAGGAAATAGATTTTACATTCATACCAAATACTGTTCCATCTGTTTGTGGTTTCCTTTAGGTCAGGTTAGGTTGGTTAGGTTAGATTACAAGTGGTAAATACTTCACCAAGAAAATAAAACTTCATATTCATACCAAATATTGCATAAAATGTTTAGCCTATTTGTTGCAGGATAGTTTAGGTTGGTTGGTTAGCTTGGATAGGTTAGATTACAATTGCATCATTCAACTTTCATGTTATTTTTCACTGACGCTGAATCATAAATCTTGCCTTATTCTGTAGATTCAGGCAGAACTCGAGACCGGCGATCACCACGATTCAGGACATTCCACTCTCTGTTCTGAACATTTCCCACTGGGTATTCTATAAATGAGTAGTGGATGGGGCTTGCGTTGGCTACTGGAGCCCTTAAAAAGGACAGTTGTGTTTGGGCTGGAGAAGGTCCCCTTGAACGGACAGATCCTGTGGAGGTTGAACAAAAGGTGGATTACTGACACTCATGATAGGAGCAGCGTTGATATTAAAAGAAAATTGGGCCAGAATTGTGTAAAAGGTGCCTAACAGTCTGAATCTATAATAAAAGTAACTAACAGAGGAGCGCTCCTTAAATCTTAGATGGTGTGCGCTATTTATGTCTTATCTGCTCTGAGAAGAAAATGTTCATTCCTTTTACTGTAAGCTCGTTTTTTCTTAAATATCACTTATGCAGTTGCGCAACATACTTTTAATTATCAAAGAAACAAAATTAATTGAACTGTGACAATAGCTTCTACTAGGGGATACATTTATTGCACACAGCAATCCCAAAAACAATTGCTAAGTACACACACACACACACACACACACACATATATATATATATATATATATATATATATATATATATATATTATATATATATATATATATATATATATATATATATATATATATATATATATATACAGTATTGAAGGGACGAGTAAAAAATTAAGAAACAAAAGTAGATAATTCTGAACTCAGTGCATTTGTTATGTAAGGACTGATTTGTATATGCATTTCTGTAAAATAAACAAAATTATCCAAAATATAATCAGTTCTGTGCAGATGAAGAGTCTGGAACTATGAATGATATCGATGTAGATAAATAACAGTGATACGTAGACATTCCATCATCCATGACAAGATCATTATCACCCTTCTGTATAGCATTTTTTTAAAAACTAAGTACAGTTAATTTTCCCTAAAAACTACGCTGAACAGAACATATCTCATATTTACTTGCTGAGCAGCTCTCTGGAATGGTACATTTGGAAACTACCAAAGGCTTGCAGCTGGAGACAGTTCCCTTCACGCAGTTTCCTTTGTTTTCAAGAGCCTCCTTGTCCCATTGGTAACCATTAGGACACTGGCGGTGTTCTTGGCGAAAAGTGTTGTCAGGTAACTGGATACATTGGTAATAACTGTCACAGCTCAGAGGGTCAGGGAAGCGTCCGTTTTGTGGGCAAGTGAATTGTCCAGTTTCCCATGAACAAGGATCTTCACAGGCCCCTGTGATTTCATTGTACATCGTATTAATGTCGCACAAAAGGGGCTTTTGGATCCACCCGTTTTGACTGGCAATGCACGTGTAGTAACGGTTGCAGTCAGCGTGGAATGCAAAGACTCCTGTTTCCGTACAGGGAGGAAAACCATCCGTGTTCTTGCACTGTTTGGTCTCAGGATCGAACTCCATGTCTTCTGGGCATTGATAAATGTCTGGATCCGCACCAGCGGCCCTGCAGAAGAAGAACGCTTGTTTGCTATAAGCGTCAATGGAGAATGAGTTGGCAGCGCTGCAGGCGCACTTCTCGTCGGGCGTAGGATAGCAGACAGCTCCACCAAAGTCAGTCCTTTCTGAGCACGTATTGAGTGAGCTGCAATCTTCGGTAAATGCCACTCCGTTGATGCAGTTGACAACTGTTTTACAGTCTGCGCAGAAGAATCCGTTAACCTTTTCGCTGCAGAAGCTGCTGAATCTGCGGTCGACGGGGAGAGCTCTGGTTGTTCGGGCTGTTCTAGTGCATTCCTGGGCCTAGGAAGAGAAGTGCTACATAAACATTTTGTACGTTGAAATTTAAGGGATGTGTTTTGACACATCAAGTTGTTAAGACCGGGTCTCCCCGGTATTTGAGGGACCTACTACAGTTTATACAACCAGTGAATCGACCTGGTACAAGACTAGGTACAAATGGTTTCAAGTAGGTAGAGCCGCGTTTTTCCTCAGCCTGTGGCTCCAGAATCTTTAAATATGCAGCTACTAGATTATAGTTCAACAAGCTTCCTCTTGAGCTGAGGCAGACTGAGGATTTGAAGTCTATCATGAAGAAACTTAAAACCTTTTTGTTTAATCGAAGCTATGATATGGAATTTGCAGTGTGATCAAATACATCTGATGATAAACTATTAATTTGAAAATGGGATTGTTATATGCAGAGTGACTGGTTATGTAAACAAGTAACGATAAATTGACCCCTTCTCAAGCTATGTTAAACTGTTTATGCATTAGCATATCCCTGACTGGCTGCTTGTAACAAGAGAGCCCGTGATAGCGCTATAAAGAAAGCTTAATCTAAAAGATAAGTTAATACCAAAAGAAGGAGCAGATGCTTCTTTTCCTGATAGCTGGGCATAACCAGGCGCCATATTTAGCTACCCTACGCTGGAAGATTTTTATTCGCTAGAAGATATCTATACAAGTTTATGGAACTTTTATTTAATTCCTTGTGAATATACGTACAGTTATAGGAAAAGCATTATTTCTACTGCTGCTAATAAGAATCTCATAAGGATGATAATGACATACGAACAAGAATATAATAACAATTAATAATGATAATAATATGAAGATTAATATCCTCGTATAAATATCGTCTCTAGTAGATTATACCCTGCTGTTAGTGTTCATTACATAATTTTATTTCCTCATTTAAACTCATAAAATAATAAGGTATAATATAATTGGTAAAAATGTTCTATTACAAAAGAATTCCATCTAATAAAAGGAGCCTATAACACGCCAAAATATAGAAAGTAAGTACTATATTTCAGAGAATGCTGTCTCCCTCTTCAGGTAGGTAATGGCGTGTTATGGGCTCCTTTTATTAGAAAGTATATATATATATATATATATATATATAATATATATATATATATATATATATATATTATATATATATATATATGTGTGTGTGTGTGTGTGTGTGTGTGTGTGTGTACGTATGTATATGTGTGTATGTAATATATATATATATATATATATATATATATATATATATATATACATGAAATAATTATCACATCACCGTGATTCATATACTAAATTATTCGAGCTACAAATGTCCTTTAATATCTAATTCGCTCTACCTCATAATTAATGTATTTTCATATATGTAAACCGAAAGGGGATTTTTTTTTTAGTTGATAATATTTTCGTCGTCTCGTGGGTTCGAACCACCGCCCAGCCGAATCGATAACGTCACTGAAGTCCTGATTTCTTCACTGTCCGCTGGCAGGGCGGTGGTTCGAACCCACGAGATGACGAAATTATTATCAACTAAAAAATTCCCCTTCGGTTTACTTATATGAAAATATATTAATTCCTAGGTAGAGCGAATTATGTAGATATAGTCTTACCTCAGCTGCCTCAACGCAAGCCTTCGTCTCGGAGTCGAAGACGGCTCCATGACAGTTTCCAAAGCGCTTCTTGAACACACCTTCCTTTGGGTTTCGAATACACTCCATGTAGCCCCCGCACTGCTGCGGGTGGGCAAAGCGCCCCTCCATGGGGCATTTGTATAGTGACCCTTTGGTCAGGTCAGCCCTACATGAACACCGGAAATATGGAAAGACGGGAATTATTAGTATCCATCAGTCTGCTACAAGCATTTGTAATAATACCGAGTAACTTATAATTACATTCAGCCTCTTACAAGCAGGTGTAGTGACGTTAAGTAACTTATAATCATTCACTCAATGTCCTACAAACATTTGTAATGACTCCAGGTAAATTATAATAATTCATGTAGTCACTTACGACCAGGTGTGATAATGCCAGGTAAACTGTAATCGTATATTCAATCTACTACAAATATACGTTGACAGAACTAGGCAAGATCGTGGTAAAATATTGTTAATTAATAATATATATATATATATTATATGAATATATATATATACATACATATATATTCACAACATATATTAAGCCACAATTATCTTTTTGAATACACTTTGGGAGCAATTCGCACATGAGGAGAAATACACTAATTGAGTAGAGCTCCTGCCTCCTCGGGCAGGATTCGAACCTCGACGTGGATTTAGTAACAGCTATTTTTCTGGCTTTATTTTTGTGGTATATATTTATATATAGTATATATATACACAAATGTTATATATATATATATATATATATATATATATATATATATATATATATATATATATATATATATATATAATCTTTAAAGGTAGCTTATTCAAGCTGAACGAAACAGAAACAGAAATCCCCTCTAAAGTTGACAGCCATGAGGCCATATTGGCTCTCCCCTTTAAAACCCCCTTGGGGAGGGGGAGGAACCGCTTTCGTGGTGTGTATGGACTAATGAACGTCACATTAACTTTATGCAGCAGTTGTATTAGAGCCACTGCATCTTTAGCTGCTGTTATGTTGGGGTCATCTTTAGCTGTTGTATCAGAGTAACTAAATCTTTAGCTTCTGTTGTATTAGACTCATTACACCTTTAGCTGTTGTTGTATTAGTCATTACATCTTTAGCTGTTGCACTTGTAATAATATCTTCAGCTGTTGATGTATTTTGAGACATTACATCTTTAGCTGTTGTATTATTGTCGTAATATCCTCAGCTGCTGTTTAATTAGTCTTATCTGCAGCTGTTATTTTATTAGTCATTACGTCAGTGGTTCTTATACTGGGGGCTCCCCCCTCCCCCGCCCCCGAAATATTTATATTAATATAATTATATTCATTATTTCCTTAGCAAGAGAAAGAAACTAATATTCTGGAGTTTACGAAAAATTACAAAATTATCGCCTTATAACGTTGGTTTCCTCTAGTCTACTACGCTTATAGTACTCTGTTTTTTTCCATCTGTCTATCCGCCTGTGGTGTTTCCGTATGGTAACACTGCGTCCCGGGCTTTAGATAGTTACATTCAGCTTTACATTCAACAATACTAATAATATTCTATTTCGAATATTAATGGTGTACTTCGCATACAGTAAATTATTAAAACACTTTTCAGTTGCAAACGTACACCCAGATATCCTTTTATTTACCTAAAACTTACACATAGCGTAACTATTTAAAGCCCGGGACGCAGTGTTACCATACAAAAACACCACAGGCGGATGGACAGATGGAAAAAAACAGTATAGTTAGACTCTTCGGGCTTACCATGCAAGGTGGACATGGAGGGAAGGACCAACATCTTTAACCAGAGTCATTAAATACACTTTTCCTTAAGGTGGAATGTAGTACGATCCTCTGATGAACGGTCATGTTAGGTAGAATAATGGTATGCTTAATTAAGTTAATTTAGGGACTTCCGTCGTACTAATGTCAGGTCAAGCAGCAACATCGGTCTAGCAGCATAGCAACTCTCTCTCTCTCTCTCTCTCTCTCTCTCTCTCTCTCTCTCTCTCTCTCAGAAGAATTGATATTTTATAAGTTCTAGCCAAAGAATAGACCGTGAGAATGTGCTTTAAGTCCTTCACCATTATGCACTTTTGTCATTCTCTCTCTCTCTCTCTCTCTCTCTCTCTCTCTCTCTCTCTCTCTCTCTCTCTCTCTCTCTCTCTCTATATATATATATATATATATATATTATATATATATATATATATATATATAATATGCTTAAAAAATCACAGTAGATGCATGTGACTTCATTAAATAAGCGAATACCACAGGAAAATGATAGTCAGAAATCCAAGCGCTTTCGTCTTTACTAAGACATTGTATTTCATTCGCTCCTTGACAACGTCTTAGTAAAGACGAAAGCGCTTGGATTTCTGACTATCATTTTCCTGTGGTATTCGCATATATATATATATATATATATATATATATATATATATATATATATATATATATATATATAATATATATGTATAATATTATTCCTTACATATTAAAACTTAAAAAATGTGTACTTACTCTCTCCATTGTACTTCAATTGCTGCAACCTTGACCTGTGAATGATAAAAATACATTTATAGGTTTTTGCTGACTATTTGAGAGAGAGAGAGGATATGAAGATATGAAAAATTTGTCACAAGTAAGATTAAAGTAGGCCTTTAGGCCTAGTCTGTTAAAGAAATATCTGATGATTTTAAATAATTGACAGACAAACGTTGCAATTAGAGTTGTAATTATTATTATTATTATTATTATTATTATTATTATTATTATTATTATTATTATTATTATTATTATTATTCTGAAGATGAACCGTATTCATATGGAACAAGCCCACGATTCAAGCATCTAAAGACTATGGTGTTCATTTGAAATAAATTGCAGATGTTATTAAATACAGAAAGACGAATTCAGTTATTAGAAAAAAAGATACTTTGACAGATTAATAAATAAATCGAACCAAAGTATTGGTTCTTCGACGCTCGAAAGACTCGTATCCAGAAAAACAAATGAATGGCTTAAATTTGTATCGGAAAAGAAATAATTCAATATGTATAATTAATGTTGATTGCCGTTAGACTGATAGTATAATCCGGTGAAATAATGAGAGAAATTCAATTTCGAAATAGTTGGCATAGGCCTAGCCCGTGGCCAGATAGACTAAGAAGCTAAAGTTATGTCAGGGCTCTGTCGTTCTCTTGAACAAAACACAAATAAATCTACTTCTAGTCGATATCAACAGGCTCTCTCTCTCTCTCTCTCTCTCTCTCTCTCTCTCTCTCTCGTTCTTGATCTGAATATACATTTGTTAATGTTTTTCCACGCTCGAGTTGATTCAAAAGAAGCGAGATATTTCGGAGCTCCGTGGTTGAGCTGAACGCTGTTGGGAAAACAAGTGTGTAGTTTTTTTTTTTTTTTTTTTCTTTAACGACATGAAGGAAGCATATTTCATGATATTGTATTCATGCGGAGTTAGTTAAAAACACACATGGTCGCAGTTTTGCGTTCGATTACTATCACGATTTACAGTTGTTAAGTTCAGATGAGTATCTATTCACCACTATAAAATGAAATTTGATCCGGGGAAAGATGCATTTTGGATACATTAATCAAAATTCACTAAAAATCACCTTGTTGGCGCGAAATAATCGAAGCTCGCCAACAAAAGATGTCACTGAAGCCTTGGTTACATTTCGAGACAAGTGAAACAAATCGGATTGGGGAAGCGTTACGGAATTCCAGCTTTATCTTAAGAAATATGGGATTCTTTTTCGTATTTTCGACGGTGAAATATCTCTGTTCTTTTCACGTTTATTTCCCGCTGCTTAGTAAAGGCTCAACAAATGCAATCACAGAATTAGACTCATGCAAAAGTTAAAGAAATATTCTCAGTACTCACCGCCATGACAAAGGCTAAGGTCACCGACCACACGAGGAACTTCATTGTCGCAGCGGGCAGGAGTGGAAGAGGAACCTCTCGCTGTCAAGCGGCACCTGCTTATATACACACTGCAGTGTCTTGCACTTGCAACATCCAGGACCCCTCCTCCTCCTCCTTCTTCCTACCTCCCTCACCCCTCTCTCTCTCCTCTCTTCCCAAATCTTCTTCCACCCATCCAATACGGCGATCACAGTCCACCACCCCTTGCTTAACTTAATCCTACTCCCACCATACTCCACCCCCGTACCACTCCTCCCACCCCGAGAAACCACTCCCAAGGGTAATCCTCAGTTATCTCTCCCGCCTCCCTCCCCCCCCCCTCCCCCACAATATCCATGATTGGCTGTTAATCCCGCTATCACACCCTACCCTACCACTAGCCACCCAATGCGCCTCTGTTCCGAGTTCCAGCGCCCCTTGGTCAATGAACTTTGGATGAAGGATATTATCCTCTCTCTCTCTCTCTCTCTCTCTCTCTCTCTCTCTCTCTTTCTTGTAGGATGGTTGATAACAGCATCGACTATTATACGTAAAATCCAGCAATGTGCGTTTACTAGAGGAACAATTTAGCCCTTAGCGGATAGGACCTCCTAAACCGGTCTACCTTCCCGGGAATCGAACCCGGCCTGTTGTAATTGGTGGTTGTCATAAGTATGAAGTTGAAGTATTTTCGTTAACGTATTTGTGATATATATTTAAATATATATTTTATATATATTATATATAATATATATATAAATATATATGATATCTATTTTATATATTTTATATATTTTATATATAGAGATATATATATATTATATATTATTTATATATGATAAATATATATACTATATATATAAAGATATATATATATATAATATATATGTATACACACACATTTATATATATATATATATATATATATATATATATATATGTGTGTGTGTGTGTGTGTGTGTGTGTGGTGTGTGTGTGTGTGTGTGTGTGTGTGTAGAGTCTACTGGTCATTTTTACCAGATACATATGTAAATGTATTAGCCACAATGTCCTCTTAACTTCTCAAATTCTTTGCTATTTTTTTTTTTCTTTTTTTTTTTTGGGGGGGGGGGCGGTTGTACAGCTTGTCACTGCAAAGCCTCGAGATCCAACTTCAAAGAAATATAAAAGAAATCCCAGCTGACCAAGGCGACCTCGTCGTGATTATTGTATAGCGGGTTAATTTCCCGCTAACCGGACAACATGATTTCTTTCATAATTCTTTGAAGTTGGATCTCGAGTTCTCTGTAGGTAGACAAGCATATTATCAAAAATGAGCAAAGAATTTAAGAAGTTAAGAGGTTATTGTGGCTATTACATTTACTATATATATGATATGATACATATATATATATATATATGTATTATATATATACATATATAGCTATATATATATATATTATTATATATATATATATGTATATCTATACATATTCATACTTATACATATATATATATACTATATATATATACACACATATATATATGTTACATCTATAATATGTGTATATATATAATATAATATATTATACTATATATATATATCATATATATATATATATATATATATATATAGATATGTGTGTGTGTGTGTGTGTGTGTGTGTGTGTAGAACCAGACGAACAGAGAGAGAGAGAGGTGGGAGGGGGAAGCACATAGGTAACTAAAAAAAAAAGCAATTTAATTGTTTTATCACGTTTGCAGTTTCTCCTTTCGTTCAGACTAAAGAACAAGCAGAAACGAATAGAGAGAGAGAGAGAGAGAGCAAATATTCAAAGACTGACGAACAAATACCGCGAGAAGCCGATTTACGATGACACGAAGTTCGATAAAGAAAAGACATAGAAGAGAAGATATGGGAAAATGCGTTTCATCTTCCCGTGTCAAGCCGAAGGAAAATGGCGCGAAAGGTTACGTAAAATGGCGGGAAAAGTGTATGTGATTGCCATAAGGATTAGGCGTTCTTCTTATTGATCAGTTATTTTACTAGTATGTTATCGTTATATCGTCCCTCTAATTGATCAGTTATAATTACCATTCCATAGAATTGGATCGTTATATTACCTGTATTTCTCTGTTCCTTTAATTGATCAGTTATATTACCTGTATTACCAGTCCCTCTATTGATCAGTTGTATTACCTGCATTTACCTGTTCCTCTAATTGATCAGTTATATTACCTGTATTACCTGTTCTTCTTAATTGATCAGTCATATTACCTGTATTATCTCTCCCTCTAATTGATCAGTTGTATTACCTGTATTTACCTGTTCCTCTAATTGATCAGTTATATTACCTGTATTTCTCTGTTCCTCTAATTCATCAGTTGTATTACCTGTATTATCTGTTCATCTAATTGATCAATTATATTATCTGCATTTACCTGTTCCTCTAATTGATCAGTTGTATTACTTGTGTTATCTGTCCCTCTAATTGATCAGTTATATTACCTATCCCTCTAATTGATCAGTTGTATTACCCGTTATACTTGTTCTCATGATCAGTTTATCATACATGTATTACCTGCCTCTTATAATAATCAGTTGTATACCTGTATTACCCTGTCTCTAATGATCAGTTATAATACCTGTATTTATCCTGTTCCTCTAAATTGATCAGTTATATTACCTGTATTATCTGTCCCTCTAATTGATCAGTTGTATTACCTGTATTTACCTGTTCCTCTAATTGATCAGTTGTATTACTTGTGTTACCTGTCCCTCTAATTGATCCAGTATTTACCGTAATTACCTGTCCCTCTAATTGATCGTTATAAATACCTGTATTTACTGTTCCTCTAATTGATCAGTGAATCATTACCTGTATTATCTGTACATCTAATGATCAGTTATATTACCTGTATTTAACATGTGTTCATCTAATTGATTCCAGTTTGTATACTGTGGTTACCTGGTCCCTCTAATTGATCAGTTATATTACCTGTATTACCTGTCCCTCTAATTGATCAGTTGTATTACCTGTATTTACCTAGTCCTCCCATTGATTCAGTTATAATTAACAATGTAATGTACCTGGTCCCTCGAATTAATCCAGTTGTTATTTACCCTGTATTTACCCGTTCCTCTAATTCATCAGTTACATTGCCTGTATTACTTTTCCCTCTAAGATCACATATCAATATATATATATATATATATTATATAGGTATAATATATATGTTTACATATATATATGATACTATATATATAATTATTATATATATATATACATATATATATATGTAATGTTATTATAGTATACAATATATATATTTAATTTGCTCCATTTTCATAGGCTGCTATTTCATTATCCTTGACTTGACTTCTTATTACTTTCTGTTACTCCTTTCAAATGAACACTATATTCTTTGGAGGCTTGAATTTCATGTCAAAGATCCCTGTAGCTTGTTTCATATGTATTGGAGTTGATCATCTTTACAAAAACAATAATAATATCAATAGTTATTATTTTTTTAGAGCATGAAGATGTTCAAATATTTACTAATATCACAGTTGACAGAATCCGTCTTATCAAGCGAGATAGATTAGCGTCTGTTTAGACCGCTTAAGTTTCGTTAAAAGTTAGCTGGTAGTACCACTACTCTTTATTTGTTTAAATGTGGTTTTCAAAAGAAAGAAAAAAAGAAGAAGAAGGTTTATCACCTGTAGAGAAGATAGAGTTCGTTCTGTTTCTTTAAGCGGAATCTTGTTGAAAAAATGAGTTTTTTTTTTTTTTTTTGCCATCCCGGTTGTATTCTTTCGAAAGCTTTTGTAAGAGACAACTTTGGTTACAGAAACCAAGCGTTTTTCTCGCACATAACATCAGCACCTATTGTATTCATACGATACAAGTCCCATTCCTTAACATAGGAAAGGTACGCCGACCATTGCTTTGCGTTGGCGAGCGGAGGTAGGAACTGGAATAAAAAACCTAAGCCAAAAGTCCAGCACTGGAATCTATGGTGAGGAGAGAGCCTGGCAGTTTCCCTACGAGACAATTGTTAGGAGAAGGTCGAGGAATAAGATGGAAGAAAGAAAATGCGAACAGAGGTACAGTAAAAGGAAGATAGGGGGTTGCCTCTAAGAGACAATCCTTAGGAGAGGGTTGAGGAAAGTCAGATGGAAGCTAGAGAATATGCAAGGAGGTACAGTAAAAGGAAAGATAGAGGTTGCAGCTAGGGGCAGAAGGGACGCCACAAAGAACTTCAAGTAATGCCAACAGTGCACTGCGTGAGGTGCACTGATGGCACTACCCTCCTACGTAGAAGGGGGAGAGGGGGAAGAAAGCGCCATTTGCAAAGGAATGCTTTGCACTTTGCACGGGCACATCAATCTTCCAAAATCGAGCAAAAAACTATGTTTCTTTTAGACTTTGCAATGGCATGATACATTGTCTGTTGCCAAAAAACAAATAATAATAAAACAAATGAAACATCTACGGGGTCTCATTCTTTTCCAGGCACTTCAAGGTCAACAGAAATCCGCAAGTCCAGTCACCCCTTGGCCAACGCTGGAACGTCTTTCGTTGACCTTGGTGGCCGAAATACCCACCACTACCCCTTCCCCCTTCCCCAATCTCCCCAACCCCCTTTTTTGTTGTTGTTGTTCACTGGTCTTTGGGGGTAAGAATTTCGTTTAGCATTGCCGATGAGTTCGAGTTAATAATTTGTATGGGCCATTATGATCGAGTTCTCCAGGAGGATGTTAACGTTTGGCATTGTCGCATGCCCTATTTTCTGGCGCTGTGCCCAATTTAAAGGAGAAAAATCAATTAACCTTCCCTGTCCCGTCATGAATTCAGTGCGACTTGAACCTCAAGGGTCCAAGCGAAGATCCAGTAAGACCACCCTAAAACAAATCACCTTCTATTTTAATGATTTATTTATGTCTTTGTGTATTTGCTTATTGATTTGTAAGTTTGTCTTAATTTTTCTCTTTCCTTGTAATTAATTTCTTCTTTCTTTCCCTTTGCCTTCTGATACTCCTTTCAAATGAACCACATGTTCTTTGGAAGCTTCAATTTCAAGTCAGTGGCCCCTGTGGTGGGCTTGTTCCGTATGAATAGTGGTTTGACTAATAATAATAATAATAATAATAATAATAATAATAATAATAATAATAATAATAATAATAATAATAATAATAATAATAACAATATTAATAATAATCGTTGATTGACAAAGTCAAGAAGAAAGTATCACTCATTGATGTCGCAATACCATGGGACACCAGAGTTGAAGAGAAAGAGAGGGAAAAAATGGATAAGTATAAAGATCTGAAAATAGAAATAAGAAGGATATGGGATATGCCAGTGGAAATTGTACCCATAATCATAGGAGCACTAGGCACGACCCCAAGATCCCTGAAAAGGAATCTAGAAAAACTAGAGGTCGATGTAGCTCCAAGACTCATGCAGAAGAGTGTGATCCTAGAAACGGCGCACATAGTAAGAAAAGTTATGGAACCCCACACTATAAATACCACCCAGTCGAATTGGAAGACTGTGATAGAGCAACAAAAAATAATAATAATAATAATAATAATGGTGTTGTCTAGTGTGGCATAATTTTGTGGGACCTTTTTTTTTGTCATCTCTTTGACTGAAAAGCAATTCAATCACTCTATGACCTGATTCACACTCTATCTCCTCTCTCTCTCTCTCTCTCTCTCTCTCTCTGGCCCCTGCAAAGCCTCACGTCACATCTGACAGAATGTCGGGGAGCGTGCAACGACCTTTTCAATTCTTAATTAAAAAATTAAGAATTCAGTTATTTTTGCTGTCGCCATGATTTATGGTTCATTGCGATACTTCAGAAAATATAGTAAGTGAGTTTTAATTGAATTCAGTCAGCGGCGATTACAAGCCTGAAGTGAATACGGTTAACCTCGTTGACAATTATTTTTGTTGAACATGCGACAAATTCAGAGGTCTCTTCAGAATTCTGTCGCATGGGAAACTTGATAATAAAAAAAAAAATCCTTTAAGAAGGAGGTCGTGGTATAATGGAGTAACGTTAAAGACAGGCAGGCCATGAATTTGATGATCAATGTGGCAAACCTTTACTTAATGGACCCGGTGATTTCCTGACGAAAATACATATTGATTTTAATTATTCGTCCGGTCGAGATCTTTCTGGTTGGACGTGCATGATGTCTCACCGGGCAGCAAGCAGGTTTGTTGTTGCTCAGTGATGCCAGTAAGCCTTTAGCAAGTGGCCTGCGTCAGTGGACATTATTATTTTTTTTTTTTAAATTTAATTATGCGTCTTTGAAGTTTCCAGTGATCATTAAAGATGCTCCTTCTTTTTGGCGTTGTACTCGTCTTCCTTGTTCCTGTTACTTGGGCTGCGTTTTTCCTTTAAAAAAAGGCAAGAATATTTGAATCTCTGTTTCACGACACTGGTCTCTGGGTTGCCATAAAGTCTGTGAGGAAGTTCAGAATATCTGTTTCACGACACTGGTCTCTGGGTTGCCTGCCTAGAGTGAGGAAGTTCAAATCTCTGTTTCACGACGCTGGTCATTTGGTTGCTATAGAGTCTGCGAGGAAGTTCTGAATCTCTGGTCTCTGGGTTGGCTAAGAATCTGCATGCAAAGTGGAAAGTTTGCTCAGATACCGTTAGTTCCTCGATACCGTTTATTCAAGTTTTGTCAGCGAGCTAATTTTTTATTTTTTATTTTTCCCCTCCACTGCCAAGCAGTGGAGAGATGCTCTCATTCTACAAAAGGTTATAATAGTGTCTGTCTAAGTGCAATGGACTTCTTAAACCTGCCTCTCCAGGTCAGTTCTGATATTTGTGTGGAAATCAGTCGAACTGTAAACGATAAAAGTTGATATATTACTGAACTCCTATAGTTGTTGGTTGTGTAAACCTGTCGCCAGGCGGAACAGATTATGTTTTGTCAGTGCTAATTAGAGACCTGGTTTTGGAATTCTCGCGATGCTGTTTATGACTACAGTCGGATGAGGTGGTCGCGATCTCGTATTCAGAGAAGAAGAAGAAGAAGAGACGAGGAAGACGAAGAAGAAAAAACCACGAGGAAAGTTACACAAGACCCATTGATTAAATTCCTCGATTTTTACGACATATATAAATCAGTGTTTGGCTCACGTTTATTGAAACTTATTATTCCCCGTTGTAGGGTACTGCTATCAGTGCGCTTCACGCGGTGCACTGTAGACATTACGTAAGATTCTTCGCATCGTCCCTTCGGTCCCTAGTTGCAACCCCTTTCATTCCTTTTACTGTACCTCTTCCGTTCGTATTCTTTTCCATCTCACTTTCTTCAACCCTCTCCTGACAATTGTTTCAACTTATTTGCAGCGCTGAGTGATCTCATATCACAGGTCTCAGCATTTCAAAGAACACAAGATAAGAGCATCAGAACAATATTAAAATAAGAATAATAATAATAATAATAATAATAATAATAATAATAATATACAGGGTCACTTTTCAGAACGACACCCACGAACAATCGAATATGATACGCGCACGCAATCGCACAGGCACACAAACATTACCCACCAATTAAGTTTGTTGATTTATGAAACAATTGCTGCTCCTTCGTCCTACGTTGAGCGAATACCAATGACTCTATATTGGTATAAGGAGGAGCCAGTTGGTCCTCGACCTCGGGCGGAGGACAAATCCGTCCGTGTGAGGAGTAGGAAAGTATGGACATCAAATTAACGGAAGTAGATGGAGTGGAATATGAAATTCGGGCCAGAGGCCAAGCGCTGGGACCTATATGATGAGGGTCATTCAGCGCTGGAAGTGGAATTGAGAGGAACAAATGGGTTTGGAAGGTGTAACAGGAGAAAACCATTTGGCAGTTGGACTACGAAACGATTGTTAGGAGAGGGTTAAGGAAAGTAAGACTGTTTATTATTATTATTATTATTATTATTATTATTATTATTATTATTATTATTATTATTTATGCTGAAAGTAAACCCTTTTTTAAACATGTTTTATTAAAAGTAATTGCTGCCTCAGCTGCATTAATTCTATATAGGTTCTTCTCTATTTTCTTAATTACTGTAAACAACAATGAGAAGACAGTAATTAGGAAAATAGAGAGGAACCTATATAAAATTAATGCAGCTGAGGCAGCAATTCCTTTTAATAAAACATATTATTATCATCATTATTATTATTCAGAAGATGAATCCTTATTCATATGGAACCAGCCACCCCCCCCCCCCCACCACAGAGGCCATTGATCTGAATTTCAAGCTTCCAAAAAATATGGTGTTTATTTCAAAGAAGTAACAGAAGGTAATAGGAAATACAGAAAGGTCTCACTTATGAAAAAGGAAAAAAATATAAATTAATAAATGGCTAAAATAGGTATTGAAATGCAAGGAGATTAGCATTATATGGAAGAAGGAGAATATGAATAGAGGTTCAGTCAAAGAAATGAAATGGGTTGCAGCTAGGGGCAGAAGGGATGCTGCGAAGAACTTTAAAAATGCCTACAGTGCTCCGGTGAAGTGAGCTGAGGCCCTGGCCCTCTTACGGTGGTTGAAATAGATAGAATGCCATATTTTGAAGACATCGCCTGTTACGGATGGCTTGTCCGGGGCACAAGGCTATGCGTAGGAATTCACAAATGTCTTATTCATATGAGGATGTCATTCTCCATTTTTTTTTTATTATTGTCTTCTATACTAGAGTTTCATCGTTAAAGTATAAGTTTTTTTGCGCGTAGTTATGTTTATTGAGTGTATAAAAGCAGTAAAGTCCAAGTTCATATTCTAGTTTTCATGTCTTATATATATATATATATATATATATATATATATATATATATATATATTGAATAATTATCACATCACCGTGATTCATATAGATCATTCGAGCTACAAATGTCCTTTAATATCTAATTCGCTCTACCTCGGAATTGATATATTTTCATATATGTACCGAAGGGGAATTTTTAGTTGATAATAATTTCGTTCCATGAGGGGACGTAATTATTATCAACTAAAAATTCCCCTTCGGTGCATATATGAAAATATATCAATTCCGAGGTAGAGCGTTTTAGATATTAAAGGACATTTGTAGCTAGTAATTGGATATATAATATATACCCCTAAAAAAAAAACATATAATAATATATATATCGATATATATAATCTATATGGGTATTATTATATAATATATTATATCTATATATATATATTATAATATAATATATATATTAATAATATAGAGTATAATACAATTATTATTATTATTATTATTCTTAGAATTATTATTATTATTTATTATTATTTTTATTATTTTTATTATTATTATTATTATTATTATTATTAATGATTATTATTATTATATCATATTTTTATATATTATTAATATTATTATTGTTGTTATTATTATTATTGATTTTTATTATTATTATTATTATTATTATTATATGCTGTCACTTTCATAATGCATATTTCCTCTCCTTGTCTGTATGAAATGTACGAAAAGTGTTTGAAATATTTTCAGATTCCTTATTTAGCTTAGAGTTATAGGATGTCTAAAAATGTATGTTCAGATTTTGCATAACATAATGTAAAAGTTATGATAACCTAGAATGTAAAAAGAGAGAGATTAACTTTATCCGTTCCAAGCTAGAAATTGTTTCCATAATATGTCAACACCTCAGATAAAGAGGAACTCGAGGCCTCCATTTTGTTTTCATAACACGTCAACACGTCTGATAGGGACTTCTGTTTCGGACGAGTACGTCTTTGTTGAGCATATCATGTACATGACTGGTTTCAAACGTGTATGTCTTTATTGAGAAACCACATGAAGATTTCACGATTTTTCTGTACTGTTATGTCGTATCAGAAGCTTCTAGAAGGATTGCACCATCTTTCTCAAGCCCAAAACATTTTGTGCAACGAAATCCACTGTTCAGCTTCTGTATGAAAAGAGAGCGTTCATACAGACTTTGAATCCCTGGCATACAGAGATCTCTCTCCTCTCTCTCTCTCTCTCTCTCTCTCTCTCTCTCTCTCTCTCTCTCTCTCTCTCTCTCTCTCCCGCGCCACTTTTTTTTCATATTAACGTAATGTAAAGATTTTATACTTAGTCATTGGTCACTAGTAACTTTTAGATTTTGGATTTCTTAGAGTTATTTAGTATTATCTAGTGTTTATTGTGGAATCTGAACGAACATTGTACAAGTGTGTAACGGCGCCTTTTCTTTTTTGAAATAGTGTGAATTGGTGAAATTTTTGGAGCTAGCTGCAGCAGGTAGAATATTGGTACCAAGGTAATGTGTTATACAATTGTTATTAGTTGCAACTAATAGTTAAAGTGGTTTGGTGAAAATCTAAATTTTTACACATTGCAAATTTTTGTTTTATGTTTGTTTCATTTGAAGTTATTTTTTGTGCATTTATCCATTTTCTTATTGAAGTTTTTTTTTGTGCATTTATCCATTTTCTTATTGAAGTGCGTGTTTTTATTTTATAGTCTGTGATTGGTGTTTTTTTACAATTTTGGTATTTTCCACATTTTTTTGTATATTCATTTGCATTCACCATTTGATTAACTTAATTGTTTTCATTAATTAATCATTGCACATTTAATTAAGTTTAACACTTGTGAATTAATTTGCATTTACTTAGAATTGTTTAGCACTTGTGAATTAATTTCCAAATTTTAATTGTTGCCTAACACTTGAGTTTCGATTAAAGTAATAAATTTTCTTGAATTTTGTGATAAATTAATTTTGATTTAATTTTACTTAATTAATTCAAGAATTATTTAAACTTTGCTTTGTTTTCAAGTAATGGTAAATTTCCCTGATATTGTGAATTTCACTTATAAATTTTGAGTTTGATAATAAATTTTGCTATTTAAAGTTTTTATAAGTTTTTTCTTTTTCACCAGTATATAAGTATATTTTTGTAGAGATAGAAACATGGTGAGTTAGAACCAGGGAAGTATTTAGACTTCTGAAATCAGGGAAATACTTAGACTTTTAAAGTTGTTGATGAAGTGATGCCCTCTAATTAATTTGATTACATATAAGATTAACTCGCACCTGTTTTAATGAACTTAGTCTGATTTTCTACAATACTAGTAAGTTGTTTAAGGGATCACTGTTACCTTTAGAGTATTCAGTCGTGATGAAGGTTCGGGTGTCTGGCTGTTGTGAGGTACTTATTTAATGATTGAGAAGTGTAGTAACCAGATACTTGGCACTTCGTTACGATATATATATATATATATATATATATATATTATATATATATATATATGTGTGTGTGTGTGTGTGTGTGTGTGTGTGTATGTTTTTTGTCCGTGTGTCTGTGTGTACACAACTTCCTTTGTTAGCGGAAATCTTAAAAACAGTCTAGTATTCTTTTATTCATTATTATTTGCAGTAAGGTTAATGAAACATCAACCTATACTCCCAACTCTTCAAACACGACACTGGACACGCAAAACTAAAGCACAGCAGTGAGTCATCAACTGGGGTCCATTAAAAAAAAAAAAAAGCGGAAACTCATTTTTCCTACCATAGTTGTCCTCGAGTGACGTAACCAGTAACCCGGTGTGACCTGAAGAGCAACTTCCCGTGATCAAGCGGTTCACTGTAGGTATTGCTTAAGGTTCTTTGCAACGTCCCTTCCGCCCTTATATAGCTGCTTGCGGTTTGCAAAATGTTTATGTTTGCGGTTTGCAAAATCTTTATTCTTACGTCTTACAAAATGTTTATGTTTGCGGTTTGCAAAATTTTTATTCTTACGTCTTGCAAAATGTTTATGTTTGCGGTTTGCAAAATTTTTATTCTTACGTCTTGCAAAATGTATATGTTTGCGGTTTGCAAAATTTTTATTTTTACATTTTGAAAAATTTTAATGTTCACTTTTGCAAGATGTTTATGTTTACTTTTTGCAAGATGTTTACATTTACGTTTTGCAATATGTTTATATTAACGTTTTGCTAAATTTTTACGTTTATGTTTTGCAAGATGGTCATGTTTACATTTTGCAAGATTAAATGTATACGTTTTGCAACATGTTTATATTAACGTTTTGCTAGATGTTCGTGTTTACGTTTAGCAAGATGTTCGTGTTTACGTTTTGCAAAATGTTTATGTTAACGTTTTATGAAGTGTTTATATGTTTACTTTTAATGAAATAGTGATATGTTTACTTTTAATGAAATGTTGATTTTTTTCGTACTTTGAAATGTTTACGTTTTATGAAAATGTTGACGTTTTACGTTATGAAATGGTTTTACGTTTAATAAGATGTTTATGTTTTATGAAATTGTTTTACATTTGATGATATGTTCATGTTCTAGGAAATGTTTACGCTTTATGAAAATGTTGATATGCTTTTTTACGTTTTATGGAATGTTTGAATTTTATGAATTGTGGTTTATGTTTTATGAATATGTTTACCTTTCTTGGAATGCTTTGAAGTATTTAATTAATTTTCTGAAAGTTTCACGTTTTAGGAAAATATTAATTTTTTATGAAAATTTTTACATTTTATGAAATGTTCGCATTCTATAGAATGTTTACGTTTTAATAAAGTTTGCATTTATTACATGTTACAGTTTATGAAATGTTCACATTGTATAGACTATTTAATTTTATTAAATGTTTGCAGTTATTAAATGTTACAATTTATAAAATGTTTACTTTTTATGAAATGTTTACGTTTTATAAAATGTTAACGTGTCATAAAACATTTGCATATGTTGAATTGATTGCATTTATGAAATGTTGTGAAGAAAAATGTTTACGCTTCATAAAGTGTGAACGTTTTAAGAAATGTGTAACTTATTATGAAGGGTTGATGTGAACGTTTTACGAAATGTTTTGTGTCTATAAAATGTTGATGGTTTATGAAAATGTAAACATTTCACGAAATGTTTTGTCTTTATGAAATGTTGATGGTTTATGAAAATGTAAACATTTCACGAAATGTTTTGTCTTTATGAAATGTTGATGTTTTATGAAAATGTGAACGGTTTACGAAATGTTTTATGCCTTTATGAAATGTTGATGTTTTATGAAAATGTAAACATTTTACGAAATGTTTTACGCACCATCAACAGACGAAGAATGAACACTATTCCAAACCTCTCGATCTCACGAGAGAGAGAGAGAGAGAGAAAAAAGCAATTGAGCTCCGCCCACTGCGTCATTCTTTCGACTCCTGAGTCTCGTCAGCTTTCAGATTAAATCCTGGTCCGTAACATAATGCCAAGGGATTCGTTTAAGTGCAATGGCCCCCGTCTCTCTCTCTCTCTCTCTCTCTCTCTCTCTCTCTCTCTCTCTCTCCAGAATGAAGATTTCATCCCTAAGTAAATTGATTAATGATTGCATTTTCACCAATGAAAAATAATTCTCTAACCCCCGCCACACCCCACCCCCTCTCTCTCTCTCTCACTCAGCAATCCTCTCGTCGCTCACCTCTCTCTCTCTATCTCTCCAGAAATGAAGATTTTATCCCGAGATAAATTGGTTAATGGTTGCATTTTCGCCAATGAAAAATAATTTTCCTCTCTCTCTCTCTCTCTCTCTCTCTCTCTCTCTCTCTCTCTCTCTCTCTCTCTCCAGAATGAAGATTTTATCCCCAGGTAAATTGGTTAATTGTTGCATTTTCGCCAATGAAATATAATTTTCCACTCTCTCTCTCTCTCTCTCTCTCTCTCGAGCTTTGCATACAAATGAGGTAAGCGAATAAATTTTTTTACTTTTTTTTTTGAAGTCAACGCCAACTTTTTCCCATAACGACCGGTATAATTAATCTCTCTCCCATAGGGAATGTCACATTCCGTCGTATTTTAGTTTTTTTTTAATCTCTGTAGCAAGTTCCTAGAGGCTTTATTTTTTAATCCCTGTAGCAAGTTCCTAGAAACTTTATTTTATTTATTTATTTATTTATTTTTTTTAGTATCCCTGCATCAAGTTTCTAGGAACATTTTGGTCGGGCGATGAAGATGGTTCCCATAAGTTTTCCCGACATGAACAACAAAGAAAGGCTGTGGTGGCAGATGCAGGTGATTTGCATAATGGCGACGTAGCCTGCGAGTTGTCAAAAGGTATCTTGAACACACGATAAAAGGAGGGAGGGTTTTTGTTTTTTTTTTCATCAAAGCAGGTGTGATATCTCAGATGGGTGTGATGTCCATGTCTAGTTTTCTGCAAATGTGTGTATATATATATATGTATGTATATGTATATCTATTATATATAACTATATATACATATATATATATATATATGTGTGTGTGTGTGTGTGTGTGTGTGTGTGCGTGTGTGCGTGTGTATGTGTGCGTGTGTGTGTGTTGGGTGTATCTTCAATAGCAAGACTAAAATACAATAATTTACCAATCATATCTTATAATCATGTCTTTCAATCCAGTTAAGCACAAGAATCTAATAACACAAATCTATGATACGCTTTTTTTTTTTTTTTTTTTGACTCCTGAATTGCAGCAGAATTTTTGTGTAGGGTTGTTTTAGAAAAAAATTAATTGCAAAAAAAAAAAAAAAATTTAAAGGATTCCCTAAAGGCGCGAAAAAATAAAACTGCTCTTGCTTCTCTGTGGAGACATTAACTCCGACTGAATAATTATCTAGTGAACTTTGAACTGTGCGAATACGTGCGTTGAAAACCGTCTCCCACCCCCCTCCCCCTTCGCCCGCCCCCACCCTCCCCTCTCTCTCTCTCTCTCTCTCTCTCTCTCTCTCTCTCTCTCTCTCTCTCTCTCTCCAGAAAATTATAGATGCTAATGGATAAGAACATACGAAAATAAATGGCAGGACGATAAACAACAAAATACCGAAAAACAAGAATGTAATCGCCTATGCCACGGGGCACAGGGGGGTATTGCCCCTCCTCCATCGTGAATTATCAGTTAATAAGTAAGCTGCGGCTCTTTAAGTAGGCAGTGAGGCAAGTGCCTTCTCGTGTTCTTGCTTTAAAAGCATGAGGGAGAAGTGCCTGAGGATACGAGTTACGACGAGAATAATAATATATAATAATATTTAGGTAGAATACCCTCTTTTAGGCAAATGCTGTTCAAAGAGAATGGGAGAATTAAGCGAGTTGATTTTATATATCGTTTCTCTGCTTGACCTGAACCTGAGATCCTGTTTTAATGAAAATAAAAGATCACCTTCAGCATTTTTATAATTTTTAGAAATTCCCAATATGAATATTGGCCAGTTACTCAGGTACATCGCTTAGCCTGAGAAGCGAATTGTTATAATAATAATGATAATTAATAATAATAATATAGACTGATTCCGGCTCGTTTCGACTACCTCGTTTTCCGGGTGGATATAAAGCGCGTTCATGCGAAATATGTAGCGACGCAAAACGGCAACAAAAGCATAGTTGATCTACTGAAAGCGTTTTTTTTTTCCTCGTCCGGGAACTGGTGTATGTAAATAAGCAAACGCCTTGGGAAATTGAAAAGATCTGTTTCGGTGGTCTCGGTATAATGCTGTATGAGACTCGGCCCATGAAACTTCAATCTCTGCCCGGTGGTGGCTTGTCCTGTATCGTTATTGGAAGCATGATCATGGCTAACTTTACTGAAAATGTTTTTTCTGGTCCGGGAACTGATACGTTTGTAAATACTCAAAATGATCGCCTACCCTCACAAGATGACAGTCGCGTTTCGCATTTTCGCTTTCATTCGTAGTTCACAGAGTGGTATTACGCTCAGATATTAAGTGGAATAATTTTTTAAAATGCGCGCATTTTTTATGCGCAATCGAGTTTTCTGTACAGTCGCTACAGCGTACAATCAAGGTCATCGAAAATAGATTTATCTTCCGGTAGTCTCGGTATAATGCTGTACGAGCCTCGGCCTATGAAACTTTAACCTCTGCCACGTGGTGGCTTGTTTTATATCGTTGTTGGAAGCACGATCATGGCTAACTTTAACCATAAATAAAATTAAAACTACTGAGGCTAGAGGGCTGCAATTTATTATGTTTGATGATCGTAGGGTGGATGATCAACATACCCATTTGCAGCCCTCTAGCCTCAGTAGTTTTTAAGATCTGAGGGCGGACAGAA
>NC_087210.1:85629570-85662070 GCF_015104395.2 Macrobrachium nipponense | reverse complement strand
AATAACAATAATAATGATAATAATAATAATTATAATAATAATGATAATAATATTAATGATAATAACAATAATAATCTGTTCTTGTCAGATGTATTTGTTTTTCATTCAGTTTTCAATTGCTTTTTCAGCATATTCAGTGACTGTACCTGATGTGAATGAAGGAACGTAGAATGTAATTGAGAAACGGTTGTAAATGCTTCTTCTTCTTCTTCTTCTTCTTCTTCTTCTTCTTCTTCTTCTTCTTCTTCTTCTTCTTATTATTGTCGTTTTTGTTGTATTTAGGTAGAAGACCCTCTTTCAACATGTTCTATTGAAGGAGATTGCTGGTTCAACTGGATTTATTTTATAGAAGTTCTTTTCTATTCTTCTTATTACGGCTTTTTTCAGTACTATTTAGGTTGGCGAGTAACGCGCCTACTGGATACATATGAAAAGCCAAGATAAACGAATTTTACGAAATTTATATATATATATATATATATATATATATATATATATATAAATATATATATATTAAATTTCATAAATTTCTTTTATCTTTACTTTTCATGTATCCAGTAGGCGCGTTACTCGCCAACCTAAATAGTACTGAAAAAAGCCGTAATAAGAAGACATTAGAAAAGAACTTCTATAAAATAAATCCAGTTGAACCAGCAATCTCCTTCAATAGAACATGTTGAAAGAGGGTCTTCTACCTAAATACAACAAAAACGACAATAATAATAATAATAATAATAATAATAATAATAATAATAATAATAATAATAAGAAGAAGAAGAAGAAGAAGAAGAAGAAGAAGAAGAAGAAGAAGAAGCAGCAGCATTTACAACCGTTTCTCAATTACATTCTACGTTCCTTCATTTTATAGAAAAGAACTTCTATAAAATAAATGCAGCTGAAGCACCTATCTCCTTCAGTAGAACATATTATTATTATTATTATTATTATTATTATTATTATTATTATTATTATTATTATTATTATTATTATTATATTATTATTATTATTATTATTATTATTATTATTATTATTATTATTATTATTTTTATTATTATTATTATTATTATCGAAAAGAAGAAGAAGAAGGAGAAGCATTTGCAACAGTTTCTCAACTACATTCTACAGTCCTTCATTCACATCAAGTACAATTACTGAGTATTCTAAAAAAGCAATTGAAAAACTAAATTGAAATCAAAATTTAATATTTTTGACAAAAAACCACTGAAATAAATTCTCTTTAAAAAGGAGTTTAAAAAAGTCTGCTGAATTCGAAGGATTCTTCCTTGTCATTAAAACATATCATTATATATATCTTGGGCGTTGAAGTCCAACGCCCTGACGCTAAGCCCTACCAAATAAATCTCCCATAACAATGTATTTTTTTAACATTTTAATTTCCATATTGAAAATAATCTTGAAGAATGATCGTTAAATATAGAGTTGAGTGGGAGGTTCTTGTATTGTTTTTCAATGAAGTGGAAACCAACTTCACCCTCGCCCCCACCCTGCCGTAGGAGGTCAGTACCGTCAATGCACGTCACGCGGTGCACTGTAGGCATTACTTAAAAGATCTTTGCAGCGTCCCTTCGGCCTCTAGCTGCAACCCCTTTCATTCCTTTTACTGTACCTCCGTTCATGTTCTCTTTCTTTCTTCTTACTTTCCACCCTCTTCTAACAATTGTTTCATAGTGCAACTGCTTTGAGGTTTTCCTCCTGTTACACCTTTCAAACATTCTACTATCCTTTTTCCTTACAGCGCTGAATGACTTGATAGGTCCCAATACTTGGCCTTTGGCCTAAATTCTAATATATTCCATTCCATTCCACCAACTTATTTCAATTCATATATTTTGTTTCCGTTTTTCTTAATTAGTTATTTGTAATTTGAATTGTATAGATTACAAATGATTCTTTGTGATCTATCTTTACCATTCAAATTACAATTACTATTTATTTACTATTAAGAAAATTATGATACAAGTCAATTTTAAAAATACAATAACATTAATCTTCTTAAAATTAGGTTATAAGAATATATCAGTAAACGTTAAAATAGAATCAGTCATAAAAAAGAGGGAAAAACTCCCGAAAATATTGTATTTAAATAGAAATTTTTAAAGAAATTTTGTTTAATATTATTATTATAATTATTATTGATTGCAGGTCCACAATAATATCGCATGTGAAGTATAAGTCTTAAATAATAAGAGCTTTCGAACCTTGTACTAGGTACAAGGCTTGAGAGCTCTTATTATTAAAGACATACTTAACATGCGATATTATTGTGGACCTGCAATCATTGTCATCATTTTCGACACTGAAAATTGTGCCCATTATTATTATTATTGTTATTATTATTATTATTATTATTATTATTATTATTATTATTATTATTATTATTATTACATAGGACACAAAGTCTAGTGGTATTTTTCATTCGCTAAGATGTCTGCAAATAGTAATAGTGATGATAACAATAATTTGGAAATCTCAAATCGTAAACGGCGAACTGTGACAAATATGCAGGTGCCCACTCAAAAGCTGATTGGATTTTTTTTTCTTTTACCCAGAATGGACGTCGAGCCAAAGTAAACATAAGGATTTGCCAGTTCCGTCGGGTAGACATTTATGTCAGTTTATCAGAAACTGCGTGTGTTCTGCTCCTTCATAAATTTCTTAATCATTCCAATTTTCGTCATAATGAATTGGATATCCACTTTACGGTCATAAATCGTGTCTGACCTACCTCTGCGTGCGTCGCTTGTTAACCATTCAGGAGTCATGTGTCATCCATTTTGACAGAACGAACTTCAGCCGTCGTTGGCCAATTCTGGTCTCTATGATTTGAGTCAACAGAGACTACAATTGCCTGGCAGATGTCAGATGTTACCTTGGAGCCGTACGTGGAACTCTTGAGAGTAGTTTTTTATATTACTTTTCGTTGACCTTGGGAAGCCAAAAGTCAACTTTTAGCAATCTTGAATCTGAGGTACAAGATACTTAGACTCCTCTTTGATTTCACCGACTGGGTGAAACTAAAGAGTCATATTGATAGTAAAAATTATTATCGTTGTTTTTATTATTCAGAGGATAAACCCCTATTCATATGGAACAAGTCCAGCAAAGGGGCCACTGACTTGAAATTCAAGCCTCCAAAGAATATTAGTGTTCACCTGAAAGAAGTTACAGAAGGTAACAGGAAATGCAGCAAGAAGAGATTGGATATTAAGAAAATAAATTAAAAAACTAATGAATGAAATGAAATGTAAATAAATGATTAAATTCACGGGAGAAATGCACCACGGTGTAATACATTCCATCCTCGCTTGATTTTTTGAGGGAGACTGTTCATCGCCATCTTGAATTCAAGATGGCGATGGAGAATAAGGGACCTCTGGGACTGAGCAAATAATAAAAGAATATAACCACGTCCCACAAACAACCTTCACCCTTTGTCATCATCTGTGAAGACGGTAAAGGTGAAGAGGGTAAAAGATTTAAAAGGTTTAATCCTCTGTCGATGCCAAGGTCATCTGCTTAATCGGTGCAGATCAAAAGAGTGGTCTGTCATGTACCTCAGATTCAAGAAGTCCTAATGTGCGTTAGCCCTAAGCATAATTAAGCAAGCTCGAACCCGGGGCTTATCTCCGAAGGTCTTCCAGTAATGCAGGTGGGCTGGCGACGATAGTATGTCATCTGGGTTGGACTGTGCCCGATTCTGCAATTTTGAGCGGCAATAAAAGCATGATTGGCAGTAAAAGTCACTGATGAACGTCAGGCTGGAAACTGAGCCATGAAACAGTAGGGGAAAGAAGGGAAAAAAAAAGGCTACTCTTGTTTTCGTATTCAGGGGCTGCTGGAAAATGGAATGGAATATAACATTTAGACCAGAGGCCACACAAGCGCCGTGACCTATGACGAGGTCACTCGGTGCTCAAGGCGAGGCTGAGAGTCAAAAGGTTTGAAAGGTGTAACAGGAAGAGAACCTCAAAAGCAGTTGCACTAAGAAACAATTGCCAGAAGAGGGTAAAAGCTGGATGGAAGAGAGAGAAAATGAACGGAGGTACAGGAAAAGGAATGAAGGGAGTTGTAGCTAGGGGCCGAAGGGCCTCTACCAAGAACCTTAAGTGATGTCGACGGGGACAATTAGAAAATGACTTGAATCATAATGGGAATTGCATGTAAGGGCACCTAGCTTTGAAAAGGGTATAAGGGACCTTACAGAGTCGTTATTTCAGTATCCCGTTCAGATATTCTTTTCGTTTTATTGTTGCTTCTTCTCTTCACCAAAATCCCACGTAGGGGGTTAGCACCATCAGTGCACCTAAAGCGCTGTGCACTGTACGTATTATTTAAGGTTTTTTCCAGCGTCGCTTTGGCCCTTAGCAGCAAACCCTTTCATTCCTTTTTACTGTACCTCCGTTCATATTTTCTCTCTTCCACCATACTTCCTTCCCCATAGTGCAGCTGTTTGAGGTTTTTCTCCTGTTCCACCTTTATAACCTCAAATTTCCTTTTAGCGCTGAATGACCTCCAGCGCTTGGCCTTCGGCCTAAATTGTATATCCTATTATATCTTCACCATAATCAAATCATGTGTGGTCTCACGTACACACACAAGCCCGAACGTAATTGCCAATCACATAAAAGAACTTAAGAAGATTTACAGGCCCGATAATTACTTTCTTGCATGAAGCCTTGGTGAGGGCAAGCATTCTTCCTCAGTCGTATTCTTGGCCATTAAATGATGGCTGGAGATTACCCAGTTCAATGATATTCCGGTCATATGTAAGTCATACATAGACATTCATTTGTATGCCGTAGGAGTTCCTCGTTGGACTAGTTGATTTCGCGCTCGGCTACTAATCCGGTGGTCCGAAGTTCGATGCTAGGCGGTGGCCGTGGGCCAACGCGGAATCAGAGGAGTTTATTTCTGGTGATAGAAATTCATTTCTCGATGTAATGTGGTTCGGATCCCACAATAAGCTGTAGGTCCCGTTGCTAGGTAACCAATTGATTCCTAGCCACGTAAAAATATCTAATCCTTCGGGCCAGCCCTAGGAGAGCTGTTAATCAGCTTAGTGGTCTGGTTAAACTAAGACATACTTAATTGTACCCCGTAGGGGCTAGTGTCGTCCCTTCGACCCCTAGCTGCGACCCCTTTCATTTCCTTTGCTGGACCTCCGTTCCTATTCGCTTTCATCCATCTTAATTCCAACTCTCTCCTAACGATTGTTTACTTAGTGTAGCTGCTTTGAGGTTTCCCTCTTGTTACACCTTTCGATACTTTCTAATCTCAGTTTCCCTTTCAGCGTTGAATGACCTGAAAGGTTCCCAGCGCTTGGTCTTGGCTTAATGTTCTAAGTCTAGCTCCGAATTTAGTAGTACACGAGAGACTGGAGGTCGAATAATAAGCTTGATAACAGTCTGCTCTACGAAGGCTGGACTGAAGATTCGAAGTGTGAATTGTTAAAGTGTATCCGAAAAAAATGAATAAAATCCCATCGATTTATTTGATTGATATATATTACTTTGTCTAAATCAATGAATTTTATCTTGAAAAAGTTAATGCTTCATAAGTAGACAGTCTTACAATTAAAAATGTTCAAAGAGCGGTCTGTATATTCAACGCATTTTCCTTCAAACTTGAATATACATTTACATAAACAAGCCAGGTACACAGGGAGTTTACGTAAAATCCCAGATAAAGTATAGGTGTATACGCCTTCATGTATGTAACGCGAAATTTATAATAGCAGTATTACTGAGACAATTCGCTGAAAGGGAGGTCATCATTTGCATAAAGCTTCATTCTTTTGGGTGAAGGACTTGACGATAAATAAGGCTAAAACCAGTTATTGGCTAAATGTACTTGCGTAACGATATGATATATATATATATATATATATATATATATATGTGTATATATATGTATATATACATATGTTTGTGTATGTGTCTGTATATATACTTATGAATATATATATATTATGTGTATATATATATATATATCATATATATATATATATATATATATATATATTATATATGTATATATATTACATATGTTTGTGTATGTGTCTGTATATATACTTATGGAATATATATATGTATATTGCTACGTTTATAGAAAGCGCTCGCCTTACCCAGCAGAGTTTTTTAGTTTTGTTTAATTATAAAGTAGCAGCCATGCCGTCTCTTGAAGCTACTGTTGTTGGGAGAGTGGGGATGTCGTAGGAATGATATTTCCGGTCTGACGGAAGCTTAGGGTAAGAGAGGCAGGTCACAAAAGAGTAGCTAGGTTCTTCGAGATGGATTTTAGGGACTTCTACAATAAGACCTATTTTCCTTCCCACCAATTTGCTGGCGTTGTGTTTACCACCTTTCAGGCAGCTGCTCGAGGCGGTTTGGAAGCCCCGTGATTCGAAAGCAAGGAGTATCGCTCTCAGTCGGCCGCGAGACGTGGTCTCGGACAGAGGTCAAATTGCCAGCCTCCCAAAATATGGCCTACCCACGACGCACTGGTGGACACGAACCCCAGACCTGAACAGAGGTCGGACCGCATTCTCCTACAAGGATACACAGAATATTGCATAAAGGTACGTCTGAAAGTGTAAACTTCAACCCAGCACCTTTTACTACCATACGACTCTTGCTAAATTCATTTTCAATTCTTATTTTACCCCTTCTACATCAGAAGCCCTTTGTCCTCATCGGGGCCACGTTGCTCCCCTTTGTGACTTGTTAAAGACCAAAGCTTTCGTGTATACCTCAGTGAACCAGTCGAGTTTACCTTCCCCAATGTTAGAGAATTAATCAGCCTTAATCAAAGCAAGAAGTCATTTTTTCTTTTATGTCGTTTAATCTGGGATTCTTTTCCAGATTCCATGAGTCACGTGCCGTCTCTCTGCTCGCAAGTGTGCATTAACCAAGTGAATGAAATCAGCTTGAATTGAATGAGACTATAAGCCCCAACGTGGGGGCCAATGTCATTTAACTTTTCTCCAGGCCAGCACGGGCCTTTTTGTAAATAAATGTAAAGTAAAGTAACGAGCTGAGTTTTTCTGGCGACCTTCCCCCTAAAGAAAGTTTACGGTAAGTTCAAGCAATCCCCTTCCCTCTTGAAATCCCTAAATTACTTCCGTTTACGTATCTAGTCTCTCACAGGGCCCTATATACGTAATATTGTCGACCTCGCCGAGGATCGAATCCGGGCTTGCTTAAAAAGCTTGTAAATCGCGTTATCCGTTGTAAAACGTAAACTGTAAATTATTTTACAAAAAGTAAATCAAGCACACTTGCAGGGAAAGAAGACACACTGACTCACGGTAAGGTATTCCATTCATTAATATGATTATTTATAACCTATGTTAGCTTAAGGTACGTTAAGTATTTTTATTGTAGAAGTGTTTTAAACAAATGTGAAGGTAGAAATATTATTATATTGTAACGGCCAGAGCGCCGAGCGAATTCTGTTATTTTATAAATCGCATTGTGCTCGTCGGACGAGACAGCATGTGTGCAGATAGATGCCAGAAAGGACCAGATCAAACTAGGAAGTGCTTTGCCAGGGTTTATTGCTGTATTAGAAAGCCTAGCTAGTTAGGAGTGTTTTACTAATAGTTACGGCAAAAGAAGTGTACAATTCTTTTGTCTGTGATATGTTAGGTTTTCATTTTTAACTTAGTTTTCATTCCAAGTGTTGGTAAACCGCTTACCTCTCGGCTAATTCACTTCGCGCTCTCTCGCGCCTGCGCGGTCTCAACCAACCTTCGTCGCATTCACAGCGGCAGCCATGTTTTTATCCCTTTAAACATTACCTAAACAATTTAAGCAAAGTAACGTAAGTCTCAAAGTTTTAACGTAAATAATATCGATCTTGGTACTAGTATCTATCGTCCTGCCAGAAAAATTAACGTAATTCGCCTTGAATAAGAAAGTAGTATTTTGTGTTGTAAATTGCCTTCGCATTTACAGAGAATCAGCTGATTCGCCCGCGCTGGTCAGCTCTCCTCACATGTTTCACCTCGCATCGCTCACAGCGCGCTGAGCGAAGTTTCATTTCACTTCGCACTTAACGTAACCTCATTTACAATTGTTTGCTAACATCGTTTTAAAATCCTTACCGTCATTTCACTGTTTCACGGGGACCTAGTAATCTTACATAAAGTTAACGTAAATCTCAAGTAGAGTAAAATCACAAGAATTGTTAACGTAAAACGCGTCGTTGTAAAATTCATATTGAAACGCAAATCATTTCGTAAGCGCGAGCCGCTACATTAACGTAAAAATCGTTCACCACGAGCGCGTTATCATTTCATAAAACGTTATCCAAAAGCAATTCTTTCATTAAAAACGTCAACGTAAGTAATCATTTAACGCAAGTTGCGTCATATTAAACGAACCATTAGTAGTTCAATTCAAATATAAGGAGTTCATTCATATATCATTTTCACCCCCCCTCCTCCGAGAGAGAGAAGAGAGAGAGAGAGAGAGAGAGAGAGAGAGAGAGAGAGAGAGAGAAAAACCAGAATCCATTATTCACCGAAGCCAAGAGTACTACATCTTACCATTAAATTATAGCATGCCGAATTAACCTTATTTTAGTCTCTTGTGTCTTTCATTTACACAGCGTGATACGTACGCGCATGTGTCCATTGCAGTTTGCAACCATTTATTTGTTTCATTTATCGAGTACTTCAGCGAGTGACTGAGCATTTCTAAAATTTCCATTACCTGTCGTTGCCCGAGTGGTCTTTTCATTTTCTTTATCACGAAAGACTTGCGTATACCGCAAGCACAATTCGCACAGTGTGCCACGCCAATTCATTACTTCCAGACAGGGAAGTCGTTACCAGTTTAGGACTGGCCACCACCAGTGCACGTCAGGTCTTACCATTTCACAGTGCCACTATTCTTGACCCTGTCCATCGACTGGCTGCTGAAGTACTCCCACCTTTTACTTTCTCTCCTCCACTATTACCCTCTGCCATGAGCAGTGCCATTTCACTTCGGTATACTTAAGTATACTGCATGTAGTGTCCGGGACACACCAGCACGATACCAGTGCTCCAAGGAACGCCTCCTCATAAGTGCCGCGCACCTGTACAGCCGTACAGGTAGCCATTAAACCTGCGTGTCCGTCCTTACGGAACGCCCAAGTAATTAGTGTGTCCGTGTACAAGGGTCAGTGATCCTTCGGAACACTCCTAAGGGAACGCCTCCCCAAAGTGCCGCAATACCAGCACTACTAGTGCTGCCCAAGGAAAACGCCTCCTCATTAAGTGCCGCAATACCAGCCCTAAGTGCTGACAACCTGCGTGTCGTCCTTACGGAACGCCCAATAATTAATGTGTCCGTGTACAAGGGTCATGATCCTTCGGAACACTCAAACAAAGGGAACGCCTCCCGAAGCGCCGCAATACCAGCCCTAAGTGCTGACAAACCTGCGTGTCCGTCCTTACGGAACGCCCAATTCATTAATGTCCGTGTACGAGGATCAGTGATCCTTCGGACCAACCCAAGGAACGCCTCCTCATAAGTGCCGCGCACCTGTACAGACGTACAGGTAGCCCTACACCTGCGTGTCCGTCCTACGGAACGCTCATTCATTATAGAGTATCCACCATTTTGGATCACTGAACCAAGGAACGCCTCCTCATAAGTGCCGTGCACCTGTATTGGACCTACAGGTAGCCCATTCCAGCGTCTCCCAACTTAGGAACGCCCTTAAGTGTGACGTACGCCGTACACTCCATTGATTTTTTCACCTCTTTAGAAGGTGCCAATCCAGAAGTGCCACCAACTTACGGGACACTTCCCAAGTGCCACAGAGCACCCAGTCTTCTCAGACTTTTTCTCTACCACGTCGCAGACAACACTTTCCAGTGAGGTGCCACTTTCTTTCACAGTAAGGCACTCCTATTCCATTCAGTACCCCTTTCCTGGCCATTATTTTCATTTTTCTTTTTTCCGAGCCTCTACTGTAGCCTAAGGGAAATGTCTTCCCCTGCTTCCCGTGACTTCTTTGCCAGAGAGCTAGAGAAGCTCGGAGCCCTCATAACTCTGGGCAAGGAGGCTGGTTACACTGGACCAGCACTAGACCAGTGGATAAAGGCGCAGCAGGCTGCCGCGCGCCTGCAAGAAAAGGAAGAAAGGGAAAACCAGAGAAAAGCCAGAGAAGCGAGAGAGAAAAAGAAAGAGAAGCAGCAAGGAAGGCAAGGGAAGAGGAGCGAAGCATGAGCTCGCTCTCAAGGAGAAGGAACTCGACATCAAGCGGGAGAAGGCCCGTAAGGAGAGTAATCCTAGCTCAAGCCACTCTGCCAGCTTCCAGCCCATGCACCCCCTGTCTCTCTTAGTCCCGCCGTCTCTGGTCAGCCTGACATCCTTTCTATTTGTGAGCCTGGTCCTGATCCAGTGCCGGAGATAGAAATTCCTGCCGCATCCTGCCAGCCTTTTACCTTTTTACCGCCTACCTCCTCCCTTTTGGAAGAGGTAAGCCCACCAGTTAACCCCGGACTTGTTTCCGAGGGTGATTCAACGGAGGTTTCCTTAACCTCCCCACGTCAAATCACTGCCAGAGAGGACTCTTCACCTGTGCCAGAGCACACTGCCAGCCTTGGTGACTCCGCAGATTCGCAACCTGTGGGGCCATCTCGGCCTTATCATCCAGTGCCACGGAAGAGGTTCTGGAACAAGTTCTGCCGAGACTGTGGCCGCAAGGGTCACATGTCTGCAAATTACGGAGGGTGCGCGAACCACAATATTCCGGCCATCGCAATGGCCGTCACCAATCCTTCTTCTCTAGGACCCCCAGCTAAGGGCCCTATAACCGTCGCACCCCTCCAAAGCCATTATCAGCCAAGCCACGTCAGAGCCTACGACGACTCTGGCGCTCAAATCTCCCTGATACGGGAAGACCGAATCCCCCGAGGGGCTAACATTGATAGACGTCGATTGATCACCATTGAAGGTATCAATCACATTAAACTGATCCTTCCGACTGTCCAATTGAGGGTCACCAGGACCTAGTTTCTCCAAGGTATGTACTCTTGCAGTTGCAAGCTACATTCCAGGAGGTTACGACCTCCTCCTAGGGCAAGACATGAAGTCTCCCTCGCATTCCAAAAAGCCTAGGGGTCCTAACCCCACGTCCAATCACTCTAAAGCAAGGAGTAATCGAAATTTTACTTCCTCAGGAAGTACAACCACCAACAGTCTCCCTCGTTACCAGGAAGGGAGATTGATCATTCACAGTTCCGTTGCAAAACCTGCAAACGTAATAGGGCACTCTACTAATTGGCCTAGGTGCCCTAGCCGACTATCAGCAGCGGACACTGTCCATGTTCCCCAAGGCCTAGCCTTCACCAGAGACAGGAGCCTCTGTCTCCCATTTTCCAAGGGCACGCTGAGAGGTATTGCACCTCCGGTACCCGCCACAGGTCCGGTCGACCTCAACTCTCTGCCAGTGCCACTGGCAGCACTGTCCCAGTACCAAGCTCCGTCCAGCCTGGACGTAGAGCCACCACCGAACTTGACTTCTGCGCCTGGCCCGAGCTAGTGCCGGCGCCTAACCTACCCAAGGATCCTCCTACAGGAGATCCTCCAACAGCATGGAGCTTACCGCAGCCCATGGCCAATCACTAGTTCCGTCTTCTTCACCCTCACCACCTGTCGCCCCGAGGATGAACCTCCGGCAGACCTCACCTTCATACCGCCTCAGGCTACCACTGCCTCTGCTCCTGCCGGCGTTTCTGGCCTTTCCCCAGAGTCGGTGCCTCCGTCTACTCCAAGGACTGGTATAGCCAGGTCCCTGGGGGAATAAGAGAAGAAGAAGAAGGGACGTCATTAACAAACTAACACAAAAAGAGCCACATGCTCTCCTTGACACCTGTGCCCGAGGTACAGTGTCGGCATTCATTTGCAGAATGATCCTGGCACCTACCCAGAGAAGGTAGCCAGCCTGATCTCTGCCAGTAGAACTAACCCTCTAACCCCTAGAAATTGTGATACTAACACTCATGTAAATGTCATAACTACCTCATGCATTTCCCTCCTGGTAATTTAACCACTCATCATCCCCAACGCATCATTACCTCTCATTATGTATTTTAACAGTTTCCGTCGCTGAACTACTGCTGTGTACCACACTCTGGAATGATTTGCGTCTTCATTTAACTGTATTGAGTAGGTTAGGCTAATGATTTAGTACCACAGGGCATTAGGTTAGTAGCAAGTAGAATTTTCAAGTAACCTTATCTAGGGGTAGAGTAGACTGTCGTCACAAGACAACCTGTAGTTGTTTATTAGGCTAGACTACATCACTATATTAAGTTAGTACACTTAGCATCTTTGCCTATAAGTTAGGTGGAGGCCATTGTAGTCAGCCGTATCGCTGCTCAAAAAACTTCAAGTTAGAGTAGGAGAAAACTGGGTTGTCGAGGCGATCAACTTATTTAAGCCAAGACCTTCACGCCCGAAAGGGAGTGAATGCCTTCTTAACAGGGGGAGCTGCTACGTTTATAGAACGCCTCGCCTTCCCAGCAGAGTTTTAGTTTTGTTTAATTATAAAAGTAGCAGCCATGCCGTCTCTTGAAGCTACTGTTGTTGGGAGAGTGGGGATGTCGTAGGAATGATATTTCCGGTCTGACGGAAGCTTAGGGTAAGAGAGGCAGGTCACAAGAGTAGCTAGGCTTCGAGATGGATTTTAGGGACTTCTACAATAAGACCTATTTTCCTTCCCAATTTGCTGGCGTTGTGTTTACCACCTTTCAGGCAATGCTCGAGGCGGTTTGGAAGCCCCGTGATTCGAAAGCAAGCAGTATCGCTCTCAGTCGGCGCGAGACGTGGTCTCGGACAGAGGTCAAATTGCCAGCCTCTCAAAATTAGGCCTACCCACGACGCACTGGTGGACACGAACCCCAGACCTGAACAGAGGTCGGACCGCATTCTCCTACAAGGATACACAGAATATTGCATAAAGGTACGTCTGAAAGTGTAAACTTCAACCCAGCACCTTTTACTACCATACGACTCTTGCTAAATTCATTTTCAATTCTTATTTTACCCCTTCTACATCAGAAGCCCCTTTGTCCTCATCGGGCCAACGTGCTCCCCTTTGTGACTTGTTAAAGACCAAGCTTTCGTGTATACCTCAGTGAACCAGTCGAGTTTACCTTCCCCAATGTTAGAGAATTAATCAGCCTTAATCAAAGCAAGAAGTCATTTTTTCTTTTATGTCGTTTAATCTGGGATTCTTTTCCAGATTCCATGAGTCACGTGCCGTCTCTCTGCTCGCAAGTGTGCATTAACCAAGTGAATGAAATCAGCTTGAATTGAATGAGACTATAAGCCCCAACGTGGGGGGCTCCAATGTCATTTAACTTTTCTCCAGGCCAGCACGGGGGGGCCTTTTTGTAAATAAATAGTTTAAAGTAACGAGCTGAGTTTTCTGGCGACCTTCCCCTAAAGAAAGTTTACGGTAAGTTCAAGCAATTCCCTCTTGAAATCCCTAAATTACTTCCGTTTACGTATCTAGTCTCTCACAGGGCCCTATATACGAATAATATATATGATATATATATATATATGTATAAAAAACATATATATGTATATATATATATTATATATATACATATATCTACCAGAGATATTTATAATAAAACCAGTCCTGTTTAATGAGGCTCTATTAGTAATTGTATTAATACATAGAACAATTGTATATCTGATAAAGTTAATATACATACATACATACATATATGTATGTATATATATATATATATATATATATATATATATATATATATATATATACATATAAATGACCAAACTCCGCTATCATCTGATACAATTGATATCATCCGAATCGTGGTAAAAAAATAAACACACACAAAAAAGACGAATTTAAATGAGATAATTACTCTTTCTGTTCTGCGTTGCTGAGAGCTTGAATCTTAGAGGCCCTTCAGTTTAATCTCCATTGCAATCGTTGATAGATGTGACCCTAGTGCCTTCTGAGGTAATCAGCGGACGACTTTGCTTTGAGAGGAAACATATAGATGTGATGAGTCTCTCTCTCTCTCTCTCTCTCTCTCTCTCTCTCTCTCTCTCTCTCTCTCTCTCTCTCTTTCTGGAAATATGTTTCCTCTCTCTTTGAAATTATTCTCTCTCTCTCTCTCTCTCTCTCTCTCTCTCTCTCTCTCTCTGGAAATATTTTTCCTCTTTGAAATTATTCTCTCTCTCTCTCTCTCTCTCTCTCTCTCTCTCTCTCTCTCTCTCTCTCTCTCAAAGATTGGGATAACATTTTCGTAAGTGATGACATAAGGGTAAATACGGAGATATTATATAAAATATTAGAGAAAATAGTGGATAAATATATACCGAGAAGAAAAGTAAAACATCAGTCATGCCATACCAAGAGACAGAAGGATCTTGTTCCAGAAAATCAGAAAGTGGAAAAAAGGTCTTGCAAAAGAAAAAAAATGCATGGAAAGTTTATAGAACTAAAGTAAGTTATAGAAAATGCAGAACAAAAGATTATACAATCAAAAGAAAATGAAAAACGGGACTTGGAAGAAAAAACCCTATTAAATATCAAGCAAACCCCCAAACTATTATATTCATACGCGAAGAAGATGAATAAAAGAAGAATAGAAATAGGCCCTTTAAGAATTGAAGGGAGATTAACGAATGAAAAAAAGGAAATTTGCAACATATTGGCAGAACGATATGAGAGAGAATTCACCCCTAGAATAGATAATGAAGATAATGATATAGAAGTAAGGGATGAAAATAGTGAATATTTAGCTGACATAAATATTAATGAAGCTGATATTATGCAGGCTATTAATGAAATTAAAAATGGAGCTGCTGCAGGGCCTGATGGAGTTCCTGCTATTTTGTTAAAGAAAGTAGTTCATTCTATCGCAAAGCCACTTGCAATATTATTAAGACAAAGTGTAGATACAGGCAAGATTTATGATGAGCACAAATTAGCATATATTACCCCTACTTTCAAAAGTGGATCAAGACTAGAGGCAAGTAATTATAGGCCTGTGAGTCTAACATCACAATATTATGAAAGTGTATGGAAGGGTAATGAAGAAATAAAAACATTTATGAAACATTTAAAAAAAAATAATTTGTTTAATATAGGACAACATGGTTTCGTACCCGGAAAAAGTACACAAACCCAACTGTTAGTCCACCGTGAGAACATATTCAAAAATATGAAAAGCGGAAATGAAACAGATGTGGTTTATCTAGACTTTGCAAAAGCTTTTGACAAGGTAGACCATAATATATTAGCGAAGAAAATTAGAAAACACAATATCGTGGATAAAGTAGGAAGATGGTTAAAAGAATTTTTACACAACAGAAAACAGATAGTTATTGCAAACGACGAGAAATCGGATGAAGCCAAGGTAATATCCGGTGTGCCACAAGGTACGGTGTTAGCTGCAATACTGTTTGTTATTATGATTGAAGACATGGACAGTAATGTTAAGGATTCGGTAGTGAGTAGTTTCGCAGATGACACAAGAATAGGAACACTCTACAAAGAGACCTTAACAAAGTATATGATTGGGCAGAGGTAAATAGGATGGTATTTAACTCTGATAAATTTGAATCAATAAATTATGGAGACAGAGAAAGAAAGCTATATGCATATAGGGGACCTAATAATGAGACAATCACAAATAAGGAAGAAGTTAAAGACCTTGGTGTGGTGATGAATAGGAACATGTTATGCAATGATCAAATAGCAATTCTGTTGGCAAAATGTAAAGCAAAAACGGGAATGTTGTTACGGCACTTCAAAACAAGAAAAGCTGAACCCATGATTATGCTTTATAAAACATATGTTCATAGTCCACTTGAATATTGCAATATGATATGGTACCCACACTATCAAAAGGATATTGCACAAATAGAGAGTGTACAAAGGTCCTTTACAGCTAGAATAGAAGAAGTTAAGGACCTTGACTACTGGAAAGACTACAATCCTTAAAATTATATAGTCTAGAAAGGAGAAGAGAACGCTACATGATAATTCAGGCATGGAAACAGATAGAAGGAATAGCAGAAAACATCATGGAACTAAAAATATCAGAAAGAGCAAGCAGAGGTAGATTAATAGTGCCCAAAACTATACCAGGAAAAATAAGGAAAGCACACAGAACATTAATCCACTACGCACCAGCATCGATAATGCAGCGTCTATTCAATGCGTTGCCAGCTCATCTGAGGAATATATCAGGAGTGAGCGTAGATGTGTTTAAGAATAAGCTCGACAAATATCTCAGCTGCATCCCAGACCATCCAAGATTGGAAGATGCCAAATGATCCGGAAGATGCTACTAGCCAACTCCTCTGGACAGACATTAGAGGTGCCTCACACTGAGGGACCTGGGGCAACCCGAACAAGATGTAAGGTCTGTAAGGTAAGGTAAGGTCTGGAAATATTTTTCCTCTCTTTAAAATCATTCTCTCTCTCTCTCTCTCTCTCTTTCTGGACATTTTTCCTCTTTGAAATTATTCTCTCTCTCTCTCTCTCTCTCTCTCTCTCTCTCTCTCTCTCTCTCTGGAAATATTTTTCCTCTCTTTAAAATTATGCTCACTCTCACTCTCTCACTGGAATTATTCTCTTTCTTTTTGGAAATGTTCACTCTCTCTCTCTCTCTCTCTCTCTCTCTCTCTCTCTCTCTCTCTACAGAATTTAACCGAAATCCATCGCTAACTTTGCTATATTTTAGCCAGACTTACGTATCTTCGTTACCAGACAGACCTTAGCAAGTTGTCGATTATAATTTATATAAGTTTTAGTATAGATTTTTTTTTAAAGAAAGGAAGTTACGGTAAATTATTTAATTAAATAATCGCTTTTGTTTAGTCCATAAGAGGATACATGATCCCCAGAGATACTCTAGTATATGTAAGTCGCTTTTGGCCATGCTGGACAAACAGACATATATAGATTGTTCTCTCTCTCTTTTGGGAGTGATGTCCAGTGACTCCCAAAACAGGAATAAACTGATGCATTCGGGAAACCATTATCTGCCAGTTAACAGATTATATCTGATTTGCTAGTTTCGAATATTATTGCTGAGTGCGTCTAGCCATTTATCATATTAAGTTTGGTGCAACGGAGCCGGCAGATGTAGGCAAATGGAAGTGTATGAATACATCTGCATACATCGTCTATGACGTGAGAGAAACGAGTAGGGAAAATGATATCGCCGGCAGTTATAACGACTTTTTCCAGTCTGTGAAGATGGTCAGCTCATGAAGTGGAATTCTGAACCGTATTTTTAAAGGTAATTTAAATTGCAAGTACATTTCCCTTAATAAAAGTAAAGAATGAAAACCAGCTGTTTTGTTGAATACATTTTCAAGAAGTATAGAGCTCGTATGGGGGATAGTGCTGTCAGCGCACCTCGCGCGGTACACTGTAGGCATTGCTTAAGGTCGGCCCATAGCTGCAACCCGCTTCATTCCTTTGACTGTACCTCCGTTCGTATTCTCTTTCTTCCACCTTGCTTTCCTCAACCCACTCCTGACAGTTGTTTTTTTACTGTCGGTTTCCGTGTCAGCACTGAATGACCTCATAGGTCCCAGGTCGTGGTCTTTGACCTAAATTTTATGGTCCATTTTACCCATGTGGGCTTTGCCAAATGAGGCTTTCGTGTCTGGGATAATGGTGGTTGCAGCGTTTCTGAAATTCTTCGACCCTGAAGGGAATTATTTCTCGCCCCCGACGAATGTTTATTTATATACGTCGATGTATCCAATTAAAATTTTCTGTATTCCAAAAATGAAAAGAATCTTCTAAGTCACATCTTCGTTGTATGTGTTAGGAACTTTTTGGATCTCGCCGGAGGACTTGGTAATCTCTCTCTCTCTCTCTCTCTCTCTCTCTCTCTCTCTCTCTCTCTCTTCTCTGGAATTTTTTTCCTCTGTCTTTGAAATTATCCTCTCTCTCTCTCTCTCTCTCTGGAATTTTTTTCCTCTGTCTTTGAAATTATCCCTCTCTCTCTCTCTCTCTCTCTCTCTCTCTCTCTCTCTCTCTCTCTGTGTGGATTTTTTTCCTCTGTCTTTGAAATTATTCTCTCTCTCTCTCTCTCTCTCTCTCTCTCTCTCTCTCTCTCTTCTCTCTCTCTCTCTTTTTTTTCTCGTCTTGATCCTCTCTCTCTCTCTCTCTCTCTCTCTCTCTCTCTCTCTCTGGAATCGCTTTCATCTTAATCTCTCGCTCTCTCTCTCTCGATCTCTCTCGAATTTCATCTCTCTCTCCTCTCTCTCTCTCTCTCTCTCCTCTGGATTTTTTTTCCTCTCTCTTTGAAATCTCTCTCTCGTCGTCTCTCTCTCTCTCTCCGTCTCTCTCCTCTCTAGGAACTCTCTCGCTCTCTCTCTCTCTTTGGAATTTTTTTCCTCTGTCTTTGAAATTTTATTTCTCTCTCTCTCTCTCTCTCTCTCTCTCTCTCTCTCTCTCTCTCTCTCTCTCTCTCTCCTAATACTAAAGAGTTTGACTTAATAATTGAAAAATTGGATGATATATGTAGAAATCACAAGGACTGGACTATTCTCCTATCTGGAGACTTCAACTTTCCTTTCGTAGAATGGAAAGAACGAATAGCAGATTGTGGTTGTACTTATACATATAAAAAAGAGAGTAATAGCAGTGCAGAAGATAAGAGGCAATTCGAAAAGCTATTAGATATGCTACTAGAATACAACATTCAACAAATAAACCACCTCCCAACAAGAAAGGAAAATACTTTAGACCTAGTATTTGTGAACGAGATGAATTATGTTAAAGAAATAATAGTTTTTATAATGCGAGTATTTCAGACAATAATGTCATAGAATTAACAGTTCATTCCAAAGCAAGTGAAAACAGAGATAAGCAAGAAATGAAAAAGTGGGAAGGATATGGAAAATACAACTTCTACAGTAAAAATATAAAATGGTCAGAAATAAATGAAGAATTAAACAAAGATTGGGATAACATTTTCGTAAGTGATGACATAAGGGTAAATACGGAGATATTATATTAGAGAAAATAGTGGATAAATATATACCGAAGAAGAAAAGTAAACATCATTCATGCATACCAAGAGACAGAAGGATCTTGTTCCAGAAAATCAGAAAGTGGAAAAAAGGTCTTGCAAAAGAAAAAAATGCATGGAAAGTTATAGAACTAAAAAGTAAGATAGAAAACGCAGAACAAAAGATTATACAATCAAAAGAAAATGAAAAACGGGACTTGTAAGAAAAAACCCTATTAAATATCAAGCAAAAACCCCAAACACTATTATACTCATATGCGAAGAAGATGAATAAAAGAAGAATAGAAATAGGCCCTCTGAGAATTGAACGGGAGATTAACGAATGAAAAAAAGGAAATTTGCAACATACTGGCAGAACGATATAAGAGAGAATTCACCCCTAGAACAGATAATGAAGATAATGATATAGAAGTAAGGGACGAAAATAGTGAATATTTAGCTGACATAGAAATTAATGAAGCTGATATTGTGCAGGCATTAATGAAATTAAAAAATGGAGCTGCCAGCAGGGCCTGATGGAGTCCCTGCTATTTTGTTAAAGAAAGTAGTTCATTCTATCGCAAAGCCACTTGCAATATTATTAAGACAAAGTGTAGATACAGGCAAGATTTATGATGAGCACAAATTAGCATATATCACCCCTACTTTCAAAAGTGGATCAAGACTAGAGGCAAGTAATTATAGGCATGTGAGTCTAACATCACATATTATGAAAGTGTATGAAAGGGTAATGAAGAAAAATATTATGAAACATTTAATAAAAAATAGTTGTTTGTTTTAATATAGGGGACAACAACCGGTTTCGTACCCGGAAAAAGTACACAAACCCAACTGTTAGTCCACCGTGAGAACATATTCAAAAATATGAAAAGCGGAAATGAAACAGATGTGCTTTATCTAGACTTTGCAAAAAGCTTTTGACAAAGTAAGACCATAATATATTAGCGAAGAAATTAGAAAACACAATATCGTAGATAAAGTAGGAAGATGGTTAAAAGAATTTTTACACAACAGAATACAGATAGTTATTGCAAACGATGAGAAATCGGATGAAACCAAGGTAATATCCGGTGTGCCACAAGGTACGGTGTTAGCTGCAATACTGTTTGTTATTATGATTGAAGACATAATGTTAAGGATTCGGTAGTGAGTAGTTTCGCTGATGACACAAGAATAAGTAGAGAAATTACTTGTTATGAAGATAGGAACGCTCTACAAAGAGACCTTAACAAAGTATATGATTGGGCAGAGGAAAATAGGATGGTATTTAACTCTGATAAATTTGAATCAATAAATTATGGAGACAGAGAAGGAAAGCTATATGCATATAGGGGACCTAATAATGAGACAATCACAAATAAGGAAGCAGTTAAAGACCTTGGTGTGATGATGAATAGGAACATGTTATGCAATGATCAAATAGCAATTCTTTTGGCAAAATGTAAAGCAAAAATGGGAATGTTGTTACGGCACTTCAAAACAAGAAAAGCTGAACACAATATTATGCTTTATAAAACATATGTTCGTAGTCCACTTGAATATTGCAATATGATATGGTACCCACACTATCAAAAGGATATTGCACAAATAGAGAGTGTACAAAGGTCCTTTACAGCTAGAATAGAAGAAGTTAAGGACCTTGACTACTGGGAAAGACTACAATCCTTAAAATTATATAGTCCAGAAAGGAGAAGAGAACGCTACATGATAATTCAGGCATGGAAACAGATAGAAGGAATAACAGAAAATATCATGGAACTAAAAATATCAGAAAGAGCAAGCAGAGGTAGATTAATAGTGCCCAAAACTATACCAGGAAAAATAAGGAAAGCACACAGGACATTAATCCAATACGCACCAGCATCGATAATGCAGCGTCTATTCAATGCGTTGCCAGCTCATCTGAGGAATATATCAGGAGTGAGCGTAGATGTGTTTAAGAATAAGCTCGACAAATATCTAAACTGCATCCCAGACCATCCAAGATTGGAAGATGCAAAATATACCGGAAGATGTACTAGCAACTCTCTGGCAGACATTAGAGGTGCCTCACACTGAGGGACCTGGGGCAACCCGAATGAACTGTAAGGTCTGTAAGGTAAGGTAAGGTCTCTCTCTCTCTCTATCTCTCTCTCTCTCTCTCTCTATCTCTCTCTCTCTCTCTCTCTCTCTCTCTCTCGGAATTTTTTGATCCTCTCTCTGAAAATTATCCTCTCTCTCTCTCTCTCTCTCTCTCTCTCTCTCTCTCTCTCTCTCTCTCTCTCTCTCTGGAATTTTTTTCCTCTGTCATTGAAATTATTCTCTCTCTCTCTCTCTCTGGAATTTTTTTTCTCTGTCTTTGAAATTATCCTCTCTCTCTCTCTCTCTCTGGAATTTTTTTTCCTCTGTCATTGAAATTATCTCTCTCTCTCTCTCTCTCTCTCTCTCTCTCTCTCTCTCTCTCTGTGGAATTTTTTTCCTCTGTCTTTGAAATTATTCTCTCTCTCTCTCTCTCTCTCTCTCTCTCTCTCTCTCTCTCTCTCTCTGGAATTTTTTTCTCTGAAAAATTTGATCCTCTCTCTCTCTCTCTCTCTCTCTCTCTCTCTCTCTCTCTCTGGAATTTTTTTCCTCTGTCTTTCAAATTATCCTCTCTCTCTCTCTCTCTCTCTCTGGAAATATTTTTCCTCTCTTTGAAATTATTCTCTCTCTCTCTCTCTCTCTCCTCTCTCTCCTCTCTCTCTCTCTGGACCTCTCTTTGAAATATCTCTCTCTCTCTCTCTCTCTCTCTCTCTTCGTCTCTCTCTCTCTCTCTCTGGATTTTTCTCTCTCTTTCCTCTCTCTCTCTCTCTCTCTCTCTCATCTCTCTCTCTCTGGAATTTTTTTTCCTCTGTCTTTGAAATTATCCTCTCTCTCTCTCTCTCTCTCTCTCTCTCTCATATAAGTGAAACCTGGTATTCCCAAGAGACTGGGAATGACGATCAAATAAAAGGGTTCCAAACTTATAAATTAGATAGAAAAAATATTAATAAAGGGGGAACCGTAATATATGGGAAAGACAAAAAACAAGGAAAAATATATGAGAAATATAGTAACTCAGAATGTGAACTAATAGCGATAGAATTTGAATCTATAAAATTAATGAACATAGTAATATATAGACCGCCTAATACTAAAGAGTTTGACATAATAATAGAAAAATTGGATGATATATGTAGAAATCACAAGGACTGGACTATTCTCCTATCTGGAGACTTTAACTTTCCTTTCGTAGACTGGAAAGAACGAATAGGAGATTGTGGTTGTATTTATACATATAAAAAGAGAGTAATAGTAGTGCAGAAGATAAGAGGCAATTCGAAAAGCTATTAGATATGCTACTAGAATACAACATTCAACAAATAAATCACCTCCCAACAAGAAAGGAAAATACTTTAGACCTAGTATTTGTGAACGAGGTGAATTATGTTAAAGAAATAATAGTTTATAATGCGAGTATTTCAGACCATAGTGTCATAGAATTAACAGTCCATTCCAAAGCAAGTGAAAACAGAGATAAGCAAGAAATGAAAAAGTGGGAAGGATGTGGAAAATACAACTTCTACAGTAAAAATATAAAATGGTCAGAAATAAATGAAGAATTAAACAAAGATTGGGATAAAATTTTCGTAAGTGATGACATAAGGGTAAATACGGAGATATTATATAAAGTATTAGAGAAAATAGTGGATAAATATATACCGAAGAAGAAAAGTCAACATCAGTCATGCATACTAAGAGACAGAAGGATCTTGTTTCAGAAAATCAGAAAGTGGAAAAAAGGTCTTGCAAAAGAAAAAAATGCATGGAAAGTTATAGAACTAAAAAGTAAGATAGAAAATGCAGAACAAAAGATTATACAATCAAAAGAAAATGAAAAACGGGACTTGTAAGAAAAAACCCTAATAAATATCAAGCAAAACCCCAAACTATTATACTCTTACGCGAAAAAGATGAATGAAAGAGGAATAGAAATAGGCCCTCTAAGAATTGAAGGGAGATTAACGAATGAAAAAAAGGAAATATGCAACATATTGGCAGAACGATATAAGAGAGAATTCACCCCTAGAATTGATAATGAAGATAATGATAAGGAATGAAAATATTGAATATTTAGCAGACATAGAAATTAATGAAGCTGATATTGTGCAGGCTATTAATGAAATTAAAAATGGAGCTGCAGCAGGGCCTGATGGTGTCCCTGCTATTTTGTTAAAGAAAGTAGTTCATTCTATCACAAAGCCACTTGCAATATTATTAAGACAAAGTGTAGATACAGGCAAGATTTATGATGAGCACAAATTAGCATATATTACCCCTACTTTCAAAAGTGGATCGACTAGAGGCAAGTAATTATAGGCATGTGAGTCTAACATCACATATTATGAAAGTGTATGAAAGGGTAATGAAGAAAAATATTATGAAACATTTAATAAAAATAATTTGTTTAATATAGGACAACATGGTTTCATACACGGAAAAATATTGTGGATAAAGTAGGAAGATGGTTTAAAGAATTTTTACACAACAGAAAACAGATAGTTATTGCAAACGATGAGAAATCGGATGAAGCTAAGGTAATATCCGGTGTGCCACACGGTACGGTGTTAGCTGCATTACTGTTTGTTATTATGATTGCAGACATAGACAGTAATGTTAAGGACTCGGTAGTGAGTAGTTTCGCCGATGACACAAGAATAAGTAGAGAAATTACTTGTGATGAAGATAGGAACGCTCTACAAAGAGACCTTAACAAAGTATACGATTGGGCAGAGGTAAATAAGATGGTATTTAACTCTGATAAATTTGAACCAATAAATTATGGAGACAGAGAAGGAAAGCTATATGCATATAGGGGACCTAATAATGAGACAATCACAAATAAGGAAGCAGTTAAAGACCTTGGTGTGATGATGAATAGGAACATGTTATGCAATGATCAAATAGCAATTCTATTGGCAAAATGTAAAGCAAAAATGGGAATGTTGTTACGGCACTTCAAAACAAGAAAAGCTGAACACATGATTATGCTTTATAAAACATATGTTCGTAGTCCACTTGAATATTGCAATATGATATGGTACCCACACTATCAAAAGGATATTGCACAAATAGAGAGTGTACAAAGGTCCTTTACAGCTAGAATAGAAGTTAAGGACCTTGACTACTGGGAAAGACTACAATCCTTAAAATTATATAGTCTAAAAAACGAGAAGAGAACGCTATATGATAATTCAGGCATGGAAACAGATAGAAGGAATAGCCGAAAACATCATGGAGCTAAAAATATCAGAAAGAGCCAGCAGAAGTAGATTAATAGTGCCCAAAACTATACCAGGAAAAATAAGGTAAGCACACAGGACATTAATCCAATACGCACCAGCATCGATAATGCAGCGTCTATTCAATGCGTTGCCAGCTCATCTGAGGAATATATCAGGAGTGAGCGTAGATGTGTTTAAGAATAAGCTCGACAAATATCTAAGCTGCATCCCAGACCATCCAAGATTGGAAGATGCAAAATATACCGGAAGATGTACTAGCAACTCTCTGGCAGACATTAGAGGTGCCTCACACTGAGGGACCTGGGGCAACCCGAACAAGATGTAAGGTCTGTAAGGTAAGGTAAAGTCTCAGGAATTTTTTTCCTCTGTCTTTGAAATTATCCTCTCTCTCTCTCTCTCTCTCTCTCTCTCTCTCTCTCTCTCTCTCTCTCTGTTTTTATCAGCAGCAACTGCTGACGCAACACGAGAATACAGTAGAACCAGATAAGATCGACCTCAGAGAGAATAAATAAAAAAATAGAAATAACAGAAAGAAAAAATAGAAAGGATAAAAGAAAAAAAACCGAAAAGAACAGAAGGCAAAATAATAAGAAGAGTCACTGAACCCACAACGCAACTCTTATCCTTTAGCAATAGTTCGGAAGATGCAAATCTGCATTCGGTGAGAGATATATTAGATGCGCGAGAGACGCGCGCAGTGCTACCAAGTCCAGAGCTAACTCTGCTCTGTGTAACCTGAGCTGACCGTCGGTACCGCTGGTGACCGTCCGCTGACCGTCGAGCGTAGGGCAGTCACTTATCGCCTAGATTTACAAGCTAAAGTGCAGGAGATGAGGCAAAGTAATTCGCTCGTGATACTGGTTTGAGGTAGAGCGAGCAATTCGTATACTTTGAGTCACAAGAATTAAAAATAATCAAGAATTAGAAATTGCCTGGTAACAATGCAGTGATCGCAAGACATCGACTGATTAGCAGCTGACAGCTTTTGCCGACTTCTCCAGAATTCATGTTTAGCGGCTGTATTTTCTATTTTCTCGTATTTATATATTTATTTATATCATCTTTCCCTATTAATTTTGTCTCTATCCTTAAGGGTTTTCAGATGGACATTTTTAAAGCGAGAGAGTTGAGATTGATCACTAACTTCATAAAAATGCTGCTGGGAAATTCATTTGAAATTTGTATCTTTCTGTATTTTCTATTGCCTTCTGTTACCTCTTTCAAATGAACGCCATATTCTTTGGAAGTTCGAATTTCAAGTCAGTGACCCCTTTGGTGGGCTTGTTCCATATGAATAGGGTTCGTCTTCTGAAATAATAATAATAATAATGATAAGAATACGAATAATAATAAGAGGTAGAAGAAGAAGAAGAAATAGAAAAAACTGATAAGTATGATAAGTATCAAGACCTGAAAATAGAAATAAGAAAGATATGGGATATGCCAGTGGAAATTGTACCCATAATCATACGAACACTAGGCACGATCCCAAGATCCCTGAAAAGGAATCTAGAAAAACTAGAGGCTGAAGTAGTTCCAGGACTCATGCAGAAGAGTGTGCTCCTAGAAACGGCGCACATAGTGAGAAAAGTGATGAACTCCCAAGGAGCCAGGATGCAACCCGGAACCCCATACTTTAAAAATCACCCAGTCGAATAGGATAACTGTGATAGACCAATAAGAAAAATAATAATAGTAATAATATTGTTCATAAAAACGCCATATTCTTTGGAAACTCGAATTGCAAGTTAGTTATCCCTATAGTGGGCTTATTCCATATAAATAGGGCCATCTCCTGAAATGATAATAATGATAATACAATAATTATAATGTGCCTTAATTCAACTACTCTATTTTCTGTACTGATTAGAATATAGAGTCTAATGTTGAAGTTTTTTGTAAAGAGCTCATTCCGTGATGCAGTAGTTAAAGATTGTCTTGTTTTAGCTAAAACACGGGGAATATATATATATATATATATATATATATATATATATATATATATATATATATATATATACACATACAACACAAGTCAGACGTACAGGGCGTTTATTCACATGATAAAGAAGATCAAGGGCAGGAACACGAAGAGATTCACATTATGCTTTAATCCTACGTTTCGTGACAACATCGCCACATCTTCAGGAATTTTTCTACAAAATAAACTATAATATGTTAACATAAAATAAGAGCTGATTACAAGATCCAATAGTTGAAAAGTTAAAACAGTTTAATGGTAAAATTACAGCTCTCACACTTAAATTACATGCACACTTGATTAAAACAGACCAGAAGTACCAAACAACTTACAAACGACGGGAAGAACATTGAAAATTTTCAGCCAAATTGCACACATACATAAATAATAACAAAAACAATAAAAAGTAAAAGTCATATATTCACAAAACCACAGCCAAAAACAGCTCAACACTTAACCAACCTTTCAGCATCAAAGATAAAAACACACTAAAAGTAAACAACGTCAAGAGGCACAAGGAATGACAGAATAATTAGGCTAAAAACAGGGGGGACAACATATATATATATATATATATATATATATATATATATATATATATGTATATATATATATATATATATTATATATTATATATATTATATATATATATATATATATACACGACGAACAATTAACAGCATTTATGGAGGCCGACGGCACTGGATGTAGGAGATGGCTCCTGAAGGTCCGCGTCTGTTGCCTACTGTAGCCACCAGGGCGTTAGTTACTAAAGGACGCGATGCGGATTGTCCAGACCTGAATGATCAAATATAAGGACTCACTCCGCAATCTGTAAATGCAGATTGATATGAAAAGCTTTGAAATGACAGACTCAGCCCAACACGAGGAGGAGCTTACGACTTTGGCGTCAGTTTTCATTAGAGCACCCGTTCTCTCGTTAAATGCCTAGGCCCCGTAGAGTGGTGCCGTCATGCGGTGCACTGTGGGCTTACTTAAAGTTCTTTGCAGCGTGTCTTCGGCCCATAGCTGCAACCCCTTTCATTCCTTTTACAGTACCTCCTTTCATATTCTCTGTCTTTCATCTTACTTTCCACTCCCTCCTAACAGTTGATTCATAGTGCAACTGCTTTGAGGTTTTCCACCTGTTACACCGTTCAACCTTTTACTGTCCATTTCTGTTTCAGCGCTGAATGACCTCATAGGTACCAGTGCTTGGTCATTGGTCATAAATTCTATACATTCAATTCTGTTCATTTTAATGTCCAGGCGTCTTCCACGCTTTTGTTTATTTCTTTATTTTTTTCTGCTCTATTTACTTCCTGCCAGGTTTACCTTATTATGTTTAGTCACATTTTAGCCATTTACTGGGTAGGCTTGTTTTAAAGTCTTTTAAGAAATGCATTCTTATCTTTATTACTTTATGTAAGCGCCTCAGTGGCGTGGTCGGTATGGTGTTGGCGTGTGACCTCGTTGGCCGCGAGTTTGATTCTCGGGCATTCTATTGACGTGTGCGAGATGTGTATTTCTGGTGATAGAAGTTCACTCTCGACGTGGTTCGGAAGTCACGTCAAGCGGTTGGTCCCGTTGCTGAATAACCACTGGTTCCTTGCACGTAAAAACACCATACAAACAAACAAACAATTATTTTATGTAGCGACGTTCCCTTTTATTAAAGAAAATTATATTTTTCATTGCAGCCTTGAAAATGCAATGAGTTATTGCGAAACGCCGTCTGCCACAAAAAATGCTGTTAATTGTATGTCGTGAGCCTCTCCAGCTGCCATTGGTCTGTATATATATTAATATATATACATATATATATTATATATCTAATATATATATATATATATATATATATTATATATATATATATTATATATATAATATATATTGTGTGTGTGTGTATCTCTGTGAGTGTGTGTAAACCTTAAGCTACAGCCATCGTTTAATATCCAGTTCGCGCTACTTCGGTTCGAGTAGCTTATAGACCTCAGCTCACAAAAATGCTAATTTCCTTCAGTGGCTTGTTACTGACATTCGCTCCTCTCAAACCTGGGTCTCCAATTCTCCTGGTATTCCGGACACTTGTCGGCTCCTTACTTATGAAACCCATCCTTGAAGTTTCAATTTATTGCCCTCATCTCCTACTAATGTACTAACCGGACGGGCGCCTAGAAAAATGTCAGCGCATCTTTTTTTTTTTTAGCCAGTGTTCTTGCAAAGTAAAAAGGAGAAAAAATGAATTCTTGATAATGGCATCCACCACGAACCTGCCTGAGATCAGACAGACAGACAGACAGACAGAGATGTAGATAGGTGTAAGGACCTCACGTGTCTAATAATATCAATTCGTAATTAACATTATTATTACATTATTATTATTATTATTAATATTATTATTATTATTATTATTATTATTATTATTATTATTCAAGCTTCCGAAGAACACGACAGGGTTCATTTAAAACCAGTTACAGGGACCGAATAAGGAATACAGAAGGAAGAGATCAGTTGTCAATAAAAAAAAATAAATGAATAAATCTACAGAAAAACATAATCATATAAATGAATTATTATATTATTACAATACAAGGTGAATTATGTCAGGGTAGAAGCGCATTTCATCATTGCTTGAATGACTTACTCAGGTCACAGTGAGGTCACTCAGGTACGGTGATCAGTAACACCTATTACTCACTGCATGACTTGGCGAGTTAGTCACCTGGAAGGTCAGTGAGGTCATCGTGTGTGGGTGGGGGAGGGGATTAAGAGGTCATCTTAGGTATGCCCATGACCTTAGACGGCTTGTATATGTAAGGTGGTGAAGTTACTCTTGGCTTGTGATTTTGTTACTTAGACGAGTGAATGCATCATCGCTGTGTTTTGGGGGCTTGGGGGGTGGGGGGGCGAGTGGAAGGGAGCGGGGTTGCTATGGCCAAGTTAAGTTCCTCTACAATGTGTTTGAAATTGTATGTGTAGGTTTTGAATTTTTCGATAATATATATATATATATATATATATATATATATATATATATATATATATATATATATATATTATATATATATCATATATATATATATATATATATATATATATATATATATGTATATATATATATATATATATATATATATATATATATATATATATATATATATATATATATATATATATATATATATATTATCGCAAAATTATATATATATATATATAATATATATATATAATATATACTATATATATATAGATTTATATATATAGATATATATATATATATATCTATATATATATATTATTATATATATATATATATCATATATAGATATATATAATATATATTTTTTATAAAATGGTATATATATATATATATCTATATATATATAATATATAAAATATATATATATAATATATATAGTATATAATATATAATATTTTATATATATATATATATATATATATATATACTATATACATATATATGTATGTTATATAATATATTACATATACAATTATATATACATACTTGTGTATATTTATGTATGTATGTTATAACCTATATACACACACACACACATGTTTACCCCTTGATTTACACCTGCATAGACCACTCGAGGCTCTTGCGTCGGGTTATCCTAACGGCAGCTGTTATCATCAACAGCTCGTTTATTCTCGGATCAAGCAAACTCATCATTTTAAACTCCAGGCATGCAAGCAGAGGTCGCTTAAGCGGAGATTGTACTCTGCATAGTAAAAGATACGCGATGATGGCCACTCCAAGTCTCTGAAATTTATTACACGGGAAAAAAATATTGAGAACAGCAAAGAGAATGAGAGATAGACGAAGGAATAAAGATGAATCAGCAAACTGATAAATACGTGCATGCATGAACAGCTACAAAAACCTGATCAGTAAAAGTAACGGAACACAAGAAGGCCTGAGAGGAATGACTGCTAGTCTTATACTTAATGGCGTCAGCCATTACCAACGCTGTTTACTTGACGAATTTCCATACATGATTTCCGTATAGATATGTTTGCTAGTAATAATAATAATAATAATAATTTTGTATTGACGCCATCTCAAGTTCTCGTTGGTGTGGGGCTACTGAACTTTTATATTTTCCCTATCAGTTCCTGTTTGGAATATTTGCTCCTTTCTTGATTTCGTAAAGGCCAAAGGTAGATAAGATCTTTCGACGTTGCCCATCCCACTGGCCTCTGTATTGGAAAAAGAGGTCACTTTAACGGGCATGTTATGAAATCCTCTGTTTTCCAGTCTATTCCATATGAAAAAAAAAAAATTTTCTCTCTTTTAAAAATGGTTTAACAGAAACATACATAAAAAAAATTTTTTTGGGGTGGGGGCGGGGCGACTTCAAGCTAAATTTAGCTTTTTCTTTTATTTGTAGGCCATAAAACAGGCATTGAACTTCATAATGCGTATAGCCGCTCTACTGATTCATAAATACCAGTGATAATAGGGTCCTTATCTAAGCAACAAGCACCCGTAAAAACCGGTCATAGGGGACCTCTCTTTTGGAATGTGAGATTAACATACACTTTTGCGATTGCATCTTCGGGCAGTGTCAACATTGCTCGGCATTCGTAGTTCTCTGCCGGCAAACGCCGAAGAGGCACCGAATCGCATTTCTTCATTATCTGCTGACGTCATCACCTCGACGGTAACTGTAGGTGTGATGATAACTCGACAATAATGATGATGCACCCTAATGACACCGAGTCTGAGCGCCTCAGTGGCGTGATCGGTATGGCCTTGACATGCTACATCGGTGGCCGCGAGTTCCATTCAGGGGTTAGATATGTGTATTTCTGGTGATAGAAGTTCACTCTCGACGCGGTTCGGAAGTCACGTAAAGTCGTTGGTCCTGTTGCTGAATAACCACTAGTTCCATGCAACGTAAAAACACCATACAAGCAAACAAACAAGACACCGAGTCTGAAGTCAAATTCCCGGCCTTCAACCGGCTTGGTTGTGCAGTTGGTTGAGAGAAAGAATGACCTTTTGGAAAAAATAGGATAATCAAAGAGATCTTTAGGGATAGAAGGTCAAGCTGTTTCGTTGGTTGAGAAGCAGGACCTTTTGGAACAAAAAGTCAGCCACAAAGACATTTTATGAAAAATATGTCAACCAAAAGGACCTATTAGAAAAATAGGTTAACGAAATCACCTTTTGGAAAAATCGGTCAACCTAAAGAACTTATTGGAAAAAATAGGCCAACCAAAAGGACCTATTGGAAAAATAGGTCAACCAAAAGGACCTATTGGAAAAATAGGTCAACCAAAAGGACCTTTTGAAAAGTAGGTCAACCAAAAGGACTTATTGGAAAAAATAGGTCAACCAAAAGGATCTATTGGAAAAATAGGTCAATCAAAATGACCTTTTGGAAAAAATATGTCAACCAAAATTACCTTTTGGAAAAGTAGGTCAACCAAAAGGACTTATTGGAAAAATAGATAAACCAAAATGACCTTTTGGAAAAAATATGTCAATCAAAAGGACCCTCTGGAAAAAAAATGTTAGTGATTCTTTAAGATGTTAGGCGTAGCTTTTAGCAAGAAATCGCACGACCCACCCTATACGACAGTTTGGCACGACTGTGTACGACAGCCTCACACAACCATACACGACATTCTCGCACGACTATACACGACAGTCTCACGAACATACACGACAGTCGAACGACCATACACGGCAGTCTCATAATCCTACACGACAGTCTGGCACGACCCTACACGATAGTTTCGCACGACCATACACGACAGTCTCACGACCCTATAAGACAGTCTGGCACGACTATACACGACAGTCTCACGACCCTATAAGACAGTCTGGCACGACCATACACGACAGTCTCGCGACCCTATAAGACAGCCGGGTACTACCCTACGCAACACTCTGGCACGACCTTACACGACAGTCTCACGACACTTTACGACCTTGACACGACCTGACCTACTCCTCTCCTCCTCTGAGCGCCGGACATATTCAGAAGAGGACAAATTCATTCCTTCTCTCAGTTGGCATTGTATTTATCACTTTTTCCTCTCTCTCTCTCTCTCTCTCTCTCTCTCTCTCTCTTTCTGCAGGCTGGATACCCTTTAGAGCCCTCTGGGCTTTATTATGGTCTA
>NC_087210.1:85604570-85627070 GCF_015104395.2 Macrobrachium nipponense | reverse complement strand
GTACGTCTGAAAGTGTAAACTTCAACCCAGCACCTTTACTACCATACGACTCTTGCTAAATTCATTTTCAATTCTCATTTTTACCCCTTCTACATCAAAGCCCTTTGTCCTCATCGGGCCACGTGCTCCCCTTGTGACTTGTTAAAGACCAAGCTTTCGTGTATACCTCAGTGAAACCATTCGAGTTTACCTTCCCCAATGTTAGAGAATTAATCAGCCTTAATCAAAGCAAGAAGTCATTTTTCCTTTTATCTCGTTTAATCTGGGATTCTTTTCCAGATTCCATGAGTCACGTGCCGTCTCTGCCCGCAAGTGTGCATTACCCAAGTGTATGAAAACCAGCTATAACGGCTCAACGGAGCCATCATTTACCTTTTCTCCAGCCCAGCACGGGCCTTTTAGTAAATAAATAGTTGTTAAGTAACGAGCTGAGTTTTCTGGCGACCTTCCCTCTAAAGAACTTAATAATAACTTTCAGCTTACGGTAAGTAAAGCAATTCCCTCTTGAAATCCCTAAATTACTTCCGTTTACGTATCTAGCTTCTCTCAAGGCCCTATATACGTAACATTGTCGACCTCGCCGAGGATCGAATCCGGGCTTGCTTAAAAAAGCTTGTAAATCGCGTTATCCGTTGTAAAACGTAAACTGTAAATTATTTTACAAAAAGTAAATCAAGCACACTTGCAGGGAAAGAAGACACACTGACTCACGGTAAGGTATTCCATTCATTAATATGATTATTCTATAACCAATGTTAGCTTAAGGTACGTTTAAGTATTTTTATTGTAGAAGTGTTTAAAAGAGCGTAGGTAGAAATCTTATTATTGTAACGGCGAATGCGCCAGAGCTTTATTTTAGCGGCGAGCAAACAATTTGCCTCGCGAATTCTCTGTTACTTTGTGCTGTCCTCGTCGGACGAGACAGAGCACGTGTGTAGAATAGATGCCAGAAAGAACCAGATCAAACTATGAAGTGCTTGCCAGGGTTTATTGCTGTGTTTGAAAGCCTAGCTAGTTAGGAGTGTTTTACTAATAGTTACGGCAAAAGAAGTGTACAATTCTTTTGTCTGTGATATGTTAGGGAATCCATTTTTAACTTAGTTTCATTCCAAGTGTTGGTAACCGCTACCTCTCAGCTTGAATTCAGCTTAGATCGAGCTCTCTCGCGCCTGCGCGGTCTCAACCAACCTTCGTCTCATTCACAGCGGCAGCCATGTTTGTTTCCTCTTTCAACATTATCTAAACAATTTAAGCAAAGTAACGTAAGTCACGAAGTTTTAACGTAAATAATATCAATGTCTGTACTAGTATCTATCGTTCTGCCAGAGAAATTAACGTAATTCGCCTTGAATAAGAAAGTAGAATTTTGTGTTGTAAATTGCCTTCGCATTTACAGAGAATCAGCTGTTTTGAACGACATGCTGCGCGTTAGCAGCGCTACCCAGCTCCTTCACGTGTTTCACCTCGCATCGCTCAGTCGCGCGCTGAGCGAAAATTTCATTTCACTTCGCACTTAACGTAGCCTCATTCACAATTGTTTGCTAACATCGTTTTAAATCCTTACCGTCATTTCACTGTTCACGGGGACCTAGTAATCTTACATAAAGTTAACGTAAATCTCAAGTAGAGCAAATCACAAGAATTGTTAACGTAAAACGCGTCTTTGTAAAATTCATATCGAAACGCAAATCATTTCATAAGCGCAAGCCGCTAACATTAACGTAAACATCGTTCACCGCGAGCGCGTTATCATTTTTCATAAAACGTTATCAAAAGCAATTCTTTCACAAAAAACGTTAACGTAAGTAGATAATTTAACGCAAGTTGCGTCATATTAAACGAACATTAGTAGTTCAATTCAAATATAAGGGAGTTCATTCATATATCATTTTTTTCACCCTCCCTGCCGAGAGACCGAGAGAGAGAGAGAGAGAGAGAGAGAGAGAGAGAGAGAGAGAGAGAGAGAGAGAGAGAGAGAACACAGTATTCACGAAGCCAAGAGTACTACATCTTACCATTAATTATAGCATGCAGAATTAACATTATTTAGTCTCTTGTGTCTTTCATTTACACAGCGTGATACGTACGCGCCTGTGTCCATTGCAGTTTGCAAGCATTTATTTATTTCATTTACCGAGTACTTCAGCGAGGGACTGAGCATTCCTAAAATTTCCATTACCTGTCGTTGCCCGAGTGGTCTTTTCATTTTCTTTTATCACAAAAGACTTGCGTATACCGCAAGCACAATTCGCACAGTGTGCCACGCCAATTCATTACTTCCAAACAGGGAAGTCGTTACCAGTTTAGGACTGGCCACCACCAGTGCATCGGTCAGGTCTTACCATTTCACAGTGCCACTAATTCTTGACACTGTCCATCGACTGGCTGCTGAAGTACTCCCACCTTTTACTTTCTCTCCTCCATTTATTACCCTCTGCCATGAGCAGTGCCATTTCACTTCAGTATATTTAAGTATACTGCATGTAGTGTCCGGGACACACCAGCACGATACCAGTGCTCCAAGGAACGCCTCCGTAAATGCCATTGCACCTGTACAGACGTACAGGTAGCCATTAAACCTGCGTGTCCGTCCTTACGGAACGCCCAAATAATTAGTGTGTCCGTGTACAAGGGTCAGTGATCCTTCGGAACACTCAACAAGGGAACGCCTCCCAGAAGTGCCGCAATACCAGCCCTAAGTGCTGACAAACCTGCGTGTCCGTCCTTACGGAACGCCCAATTCATTAATGTCTGTGTACGAGGATCAGTGATCTTTCGGACCATCCTAAGGGAACGCCTCCCCAAAGTGCCGCAATACCAGCACTACTAGTGCTGCCCAAGGAACGCCTCCTCATAAGTGCCGCGCACCTGTACAGACGTACAGGTAGCCCTATACCTGCGTGTCCGTCCTACGGAACGCTCATTCATTATAGAGTATCCGCCATTTTGGATCATTGAACCAAGGAACGCCTCCTCATAAGTGCCGTGCACCTGTATTGGACCTACAGGTAGCCCATTCCAGCGTCTCCCAACTTAGGAACGCCCTTAAGTGTGACGTACGCCGTACACTCCATTTGATTTTTTCACCTCTTTAGAAGGTGCCAATCCAGAAGTGCCACCAACTTACGGGACACTTCCCAAGTGCCACAGAGCACCCAGTCTTCTCAGACTTTTTCTCTACCACGTCGCAGAACACCTTTCCAAGTGAGTGCCACTTTCCACAGTAGGCACTCCTATTCCATTCCGTACCCTTCCTGGCCATTATTTTCATTTTCATCAGAGTCTCTACTGCAGCCTAAGGGAAATGTCTTCCCCTGCTTCCCGCGACTTCTTTGCCGTAGAACTCGAGAGTCTCCGAGTCCTCATAACTCTGGGCAAGGAGGCTGGTTACACTGGACCAGCACTAGACCAGTGGATAAAGGCGCAGCAGGCTGCTGCGCGCCAGCAGGGAAAGCAAGCCAGAGAAGCAGAAAGGAAGGCAAGGGAAGAGGAGCGAAAGCATGAGCTCGCTCTCAAGGAGAAGGAACTCGACATCAAGCGGGAGAAGGCCCGTAAGGAGAGTATCCTAGCTCAAGCCACTCTGCCAGCTTCCAGCCCTGCACCCCCTGTCTCTCTTAGTCCCGCCGTCTCTGGTCAGCCTGACATCCTTTCTATTTGTGAGCCTGGTCCTGATCCAGTGCCGGAGATAGAAATTCCTGCCGCATCCTGCCAGCCTTTTACCTTTTTACCGCCTACCTCCTCCCTTTTTGGAAGAGGTAAGCCCACCAGTTAACCCCGAAATTGCTTCCGAGGGTGATTCAACGGAGGTTCCCTTAACCTCCCCACGTCACATCACTGCCAGAGAGGACTCTTCACCTGTGCCAGAGCACACTGCCAGCCTTGGTGACTCCGCAGATTCGCAACCTGTGGGGCCATCTCGGCCTTATCATCCAGTGCCACGGAAGAGGTTCTGGAACAAGTTCTGCCGAGACTGTGGCCGCAAGGGTCACATGTCTGCCAACTACGGAGGGTGCGCGAACCACAATATTCCTGCCGTCGCAATGGCCATTACTAATCCTTCTTCTCTAGGACCCCCAGCTAAGGGCCCTATAACCGTCGCACCCCTCCAAAGTCATTATCAGCCAAGCCACGTCAGAGCCTACGACGACTCTGGCGCTCAAGTCTCCCTGATACGGGAAGACAGAATTCCCCGAGGGGCTAACGTTGATAGACGTCGATTGATCACCATTGAAGGTATCAATCACATTAAACTGATCCTTCCGACCGTCCAATTGAGGGTCACCAGACCTCACTTCTCCAAAGAATGTACTCTTGCAGTTGCAAGCTACATCCCAGGAGGTTACGACCTCCTCCTAGGGCAAGACATGAAGTCTCCCTCACAATGCAAAAAGCCTAGGGGTCCTAACCCCATGTCAATTCACTCCAAAGCAAGGAGTCACCGAAATTCTACTTCCTCCAGGAAGTACGTCCACCAACAGTCTCCCCCGTTACCAAGGAGGGAGATTGACCATTCACAGTTCCGTTGCAAAACCTGCAACGTAATAGGGCACTCCACGAATTGGCCTAGGTGCCCTAGCCGACTACCAGCAGCGGACAATGTCCACTTTCCACAAGGCTTAGCCTTCCAAAAGAGACAGGAGCCTCTGTCTCCCATTTCCAAGGGCACGCTGAGAGGTATTGCACCTCCGGTACCCGTCACAGGTCCAGTCAACCTCAACTCTCTGCCAGTGCCACTTGGCAGCACTGGGCAGTGCCAAGCTCCGTCCAGCCTGGACGTAGAGCCACCACCGAACTTGACCTCTGCGCCTGGCCCCGAGCTAGCGCCGGCGCCTAACCTTATCAAGGATCCTCCTACAGGAGATCCTCCAACAGGCATGGAGCTTACCACAGCCCATGGCCAATCACTAGTTCCTTCTTCTTCATCCTTACCTCTGTCGCCCGAGGATGAACCTCCGGCAGACCTTACCTTTGTACCTCCTCTGGAAAACCAGGAACTGCCCGACCAGGAGTCAGCCTGGAGTTTTCCCCTCACGACGGTTGTCGCAGCAGCCGGAGTGAGGGCCTCCCCTGCAGTAGGTTCCACCTCTACGACGGTTGCTGCAGAGACCGAAGTAGGGGGTTCTCCTGCAATCCCTCAGGCTACCACTGCCTCTGCTCCTGCCGGCGTTTCTGGCCTTTCCCCAGAGTCGGTGCCTCCGTCTACTCCTAGGACTGGTATAGCCAGGTCCTGGAGGAATAAGAAGAAGAAGGGACGTAACCAATCATTAACAAACTAACCCAAGAGCCACATGCTCTCCTTGACACCTGTGCCTGAGGTACAGTGTCACATTCATTTGCAGAATGATCCTGGCACCTACCCAGAGAAGGTAGCCAGCCTGATCTCTGCCAGTAGCACTAACCCTCTAACCCCTAGCCATTGTAATACTAACCCTCACTTAAATATAACTACCTCATTGCATTTCCCTCCTGGTCAACTAACCACTCATCATCCCCAAGCATCATTACCTCTTATCATGTATTTTTACAATTCCGTCGCTGAACTACTGCTGTGCGTACCACACTCTGGAATGATTGCGTCTTCATTTAAATGTATTGAGTAGGTTAGGCTAATGATTAGTACCAGGGCATTAGGTTAGTAGCAAGTAGAATTTTCAAGTAACCTTATCTAGGGGTAGAGTAGACTGTCGTCACAGACAACCCGTAGTTATTACTTAGGCTAGATTACATCACTACATTAAGTTAGTACACTTAGCATCTTTGCCTATAAGTTAGGTAGGCCATTGTAGTCAGCCGTATCGCTGCTCAAAAAACTTCAAGTTAGAGTAGGAGAACTGGGTAGTCGAGGCGATCAACTTATTTAAGCCAAGACCTTCACGCCCGAAAGGGAGTGAATGCCTTCTTAACAGGGGGAGCTGCTACGTCTATAGAACGCCTCGCCTTCCCAGCAGAGTTTTAGTTATATTTAATTATAAAAGTAGCAGCCATGCCTTCTCCTGAAGCGACTGTTGTTGGGAGAGTGGGTATGTCGTAGGAATGATATTTCCGGTCTGACGGAAGCTTAGGGTAAGAGAGGCAAGTCACAAGAGTAGCTAGGCTTCGAGATGGATTTTAGGGACTTCTACAATAAGACCTATTTTCCTTCCCAATTTGCTGGCGTTGTGTTTACCACCTTTCAGGCAATGCTCGAGGCGGTTTTTGGAAGCCCCGTGATTCGAAAACAACCAGTATCGATCTCAGTCGGCTGCGAGACGTGATCTCGGACAGAGGTCAAATTGCCAGCCTCCCAAAATTAGGCCTACCCACGACGTACTGGTGGACACGAACCCCAGACCTGAACAGAGGTCAGGCCGCATTCTTCTACAAGGATACACAGAATATTGCATAAAGGTACGTCTGAAAGTGTAAACTTCAACCCAGCACCTTTTCCTTTTACTACCATACGACTCTTGCTAAATTCATTTTCAATTCTCATTTTTACCCCTTCTACATCAAAGCCCTTTGTCCTCATCGGGCCACGTGCTCCCCTTTGTGACTTGTTAAAGACCAAGCTTTCGTGTATACCTCAGTGAACCATTCGAGTTTACCTTCCCCAATGTTAGAGAATTAATCAGCCTTAATCAAAGCAAGAAGTCATTTTTCCTTTTATCTCGTTTAATCTGGGATTCTTTTCCAGATTCCATGAGTCACGTGCCGTCTCTGCCCACAAGTGTGCATTACCCAAGTGTATGAAAACCAGCTATAACGGCTCAACGGAGCCATCATTTACCTTTTCTCCAGCCCAGCACGGGCCTTTTAGTAAATAAATAGTGTTAAGTAACGAGCTGAGTTTTCTGGCGACCTTCCCTCTAAAGAACTTAATAATAACTTTCAGCTTACGGTAAGTAAAGCAATTCCCTCTTGAAATCCCTAAATTACTTCCGTTTACGTATCTAGCTTCTCTCAAGGCCCTATATACGTAACAATATATATATAAAGAAGCACCCGAACATGACCAATAGGCCTAGTGCTTGATTCTTAAAAGAGACCTCTGGTTATTCCTGACTAGATAAAAACGTCCTGAGAGAGAGAGAGAGAGAGAGAGAGAGAGAAAAGAAAGAGAGAGAGAGAGAGAGAGAGAGAGAGAGAGAGAGAGAGAGAGAACATAACAGGAGATACTCGAATTGAAATAATGCTCGCCAAGCATATTCACACTCCGGATCGTGTGGGCAAGATTAGTCTCACTTATGCACCGAAAAAAAAGGTGGAAACCTACGAAAATACCTGTTTGGTGCGACCCTGAACGCAATTCCACATGCAAAAATTTGCACAGTTGAGAAATTCTATGAAATTATTAACTAACAAGCTGGAAAATATATTTCCTTAATTCTTGAAATAGGCCTAACCATGTAACCAATGCTAAACGCGCATATAACTTGGATTCCTTTTTTTTTTTTTTTTTTTTTTTTGCACCAACTTGTCTTATTTATATTTCATCTAATCAGATGCTAAACTTCTCAGTGTTTTATCAAAAGAAATCATAATAACTTTCGATATAACGCTATAAAATTAGAAAGTTAATTTACAAATATTAGGCCAATGCTTATGCACTCGGTTCCTGCTGCCACTCTATGTTGAACACTTGATATCACACTTTGAGAGCTGCAGATATTTCTTTGGGGAAATTTTTTTTTCTTTTGATAAACAATTTTTGAACTAACATTAATCATTCACTGGGGAAATACTTTCTGCGCTTATACAGTTAATCACTGATACGTATTATCAGATAAATAGGATGACAATAATTGGAATAAAATATACTAACTGGCAACCTCATGAGTTTCTAAATAAGTACGATCAATCCTGTGATTTGTCGCTCCACTTCTGGAACTTACTGTACATGAATCACAGTGATGTGATAAAAATTCATATAGACATATACATATGAGTGGTGACTGTGTATAGATGCATGCCTGTATGTTGATGTTTGTGATAATGCGTATGTCCCTGGAGAGAGAGAGAGAGAGAGAGAGAAGAGAGAGAGAGAGAGAGAGAGAGAAAATCTGAATTATTCATCTTAATAATGAAGAACTGGTTTTAAGACCAGCTGTGGTCCCTATCAGGTCATTCCTATGTCGTCAAGAGCTATAGTTGCCCATAACATAGAATCCCCACGGACCCCGCCCCTGCTGAACCCCCCTCCCCCCGCCTGGGGCCGGTGGGGGCAAAAAACGATGGAGAATGAGCACTGAGATGTATAAGGAATGTTTCCCTTTTTTTTTTTAATCTTTGACGACATGTATGGCGGTTTGTCGCATAGATAGTTGTGAGTGAAAACTGATGTTGACGCCAGAATGCATTCTCATTACGTCAAAAGGATTTTCTTAAAAAAAAAAAAAGAAAAAAAAAAGTCTTTGGAAATAGGAAAATGTTGGTGCTTATCGGTCAGTGTCAGCACCAGATGGTTCCCTGCATATATACTCAAAACAAAGAAAAAAAATTATAATTTCAAATTCTTTAATGATGGTATTTCTGTTATTAAGTAGTTTACCTCGATCGAGTTAATTACTTAATGATAAATTTGATTAACATTTAAAGAAGAATATGAGTTTGGATTTTTATTTTTTCAATTTGACCTGTCACGTGTGCAAGCGTTGTGTATAGCTTCTAAGGTCACATTGGACCATCATCCTGTCTTCTGCCTTCTCTGCATAAGGTTGGTTAGCGGTCTTTCACCTTGGTTTTGTTTCTGTTCTTTTTTTTTTTATTTATTCATTTCTGTTCTGCGTTGTATTCTACGAATTTTATTGATTTTTAGAGTAATTTTAGAGTAACTTTGTTCATTATTTAACAGATTCCCTAATGATGTAATGAAGATAGTACGAAACGTTGAAAATAAAGTTATGATATATTTAGTACGATTCCATGGTCCACCTTCGCGCTGATGTGTCTTACTGGCCATCGCCTACCTCTGTCTTTTGATATATACTATACACACACAAATATATATGGGTGTGTGTGTGTGTGTATGAGTGCTTGCGTTTATGCCGTATCAAGTGACTGAAGGACAGCACAGTATATCTGAAACGCAGAGTCAGACAACTGACATCCTATAGCTTGAATATTAAGATAACGCCACCTTCCTTTTAAACTGAATAACCTCTAATGTGTATAAACGATAAAAAAAAAAAAAAAAAAAAAAAAAGGTGTGCAATGACGCTCCCATTTTCACGAGATAAAAACCCATCAGTTTTGATGGGGTTTTCTCGGCCGTGGGACGAAGCGTCCGACCAATAATTTTCTGTGATAGCGTTTGATAACGAGAGGAGATAAGGCTGATGGCTAGAGATATTGTCTTTCATTCTCTATCTCTCTCTCTCTCTCTCGGGTATTAACAGGCTTAATTAACTAGTGTCTAGTTAAATCGCTATCTAGCAGGCCGCGCCAGAGTGTGGGAGCTCCTCGCGTTACTGTGAGTAATTGCCGTCTCTTTTTGCCCACACCGAGAGTCCTCCTCAGGCTTTGGGAACTGTCTATATATAATGCAAAGGAGCAGCTTTTGCTATATAGTATGCTGATCGTGAATTCGAGTGACATGGTGCATTTTCTCGCTGACGTTATGAGTGAGTCATCGGTATATCCTTTCGGTTTGTGGAGAAATGCGGTTAACTACGATCAGGCTGCTTCATTTTCTGTTCCCCCATATTTATTCATTGATCACCTTTTCCTTTATTAACCCTCTCTCTCTCTCTCTCTCTCTCTCTCTCTCTCTCTCTCTCTCTCTCTCTCTCTCTCTCTCTCTCTCTCTCTGCAGGCTGATTCCCCATTGAAACCAAGTTTGGCTTATAGTCAGTTGACTATTCAAAGGATTTTCAACGAGAGAGAGAGAGAGAGAGAGAAGAGAGAGAGAGAGAGAGAGAGAAAGGGTCTGCTTTTGGGGAATTATAAAGCCCGTTGACTCGTTCCATAAGGGTTTTCAGCTGCAGTTTTAAAGAAAAATAACTGTATTTTTTTTTCCTTCTATTTGACTCTCATTATGACGAACAGGTGGCTTGAATTATGTAGTAATTATAATGTATGTATTTATGTACGCATGTATGTAAGCTTGTATATCCTGTATGCAATATCTACTGTAATTATTATGTATGTATGTATTGTCTGTAAACAATAGGTGCTGCAATTATGTATGTATGTACGTATGTATTTATACTTGTATATATCCTGTATGCAATATCTACTATAATTATGATGTATATATGTATGTATTGTCTGTAAACAATAGGTGCTGCAATTATGTATGTATGTACGTATGTATTTATACTTGTATATATCCTGTATGCAATATCTACTATAATTATGATGTATATATGTATGTATTGTCTGTAAACAATAGGTGCTGTAATTATGTATGTATGTAAATCCGGTACACAATATCGACTTATAATTGTAAACAGTACTTAAGTATGTGAATAATGCCATCGTAAGCATGACTCTTTCGCCTTACGCCAGGATTCGAGTCCTGGTCGAGGAGGAGCTTTAAATCACTTTGCGTTAAAGCCCACCGGGTCTCTGCTACTCCCAGTTGGCAAATTACGCACCTGGCCGTCAGTTGACTGTGGTGAATCGCAGCCGGGCGAATGTGGGCTCGGAGCCGACGAGCAACTAATTTTTGGAACCACGAAAAATATTTACAGTTAATATAGCTATATATATATATATATATATATATCTATATATATATATATTATAATATATATATATAGATATATATATATATATTGTTCCCTCTATCTGTCAGCATCTGCTTCGTGGTAAAATGTTGGCGATAAGGAGGTAAGCAACGTGAACTCTTGGGTTCAACGACTTGAAAACTGATGTGGAGTTCACTGTTTCATCAGGCGAAATCAAAGCTAAAGGTTTCGGTCAAAGGTTTGTTGACTCACATCTGAAAAAGCCAGTCATTGTTCGTCAGCTTCATCCTATTGTCTTTTCGCTGTTAGAAGTTTTTTCAATTATTATTATTATTTTTTTTTTTTTTTTTTTTTTTGCTATTCGACATTCTGCTATTATCTTCGGTTTATTATCTTTTTGGTATTTTGTGGTCTTGTCCATATTTTCTAAATCCCACAGACACATCCGCCCTACATTGAGCCGGATAACAATGAAGATACCCCGAGATATGATTACATTTTGGTCACTTATCTGAATTTCGTTCGAGCCGAGCACATAAAACGTTTACTTTTTATAAGTATCATTTTATTTGTCAAAAGAAAACACTATGTAAGGTTATTTGTGTTTCCTTCAGTTGATGATGAAAACTTGTGCCAGAAAAAAAAATTGATATTTACTTTAGTGATGAAAGCTATGACCCAGTTTTGAATGTTTGTCTTGGATTTTGAAGGCCATTGCATCTTTCGACGACTTTGAAGTGTTAAAGTCTATCTGCTGTAGTTTTAACAGACTTCACAGAACTCTGTAGACTTCTAACAAGGTAGTTACTGTGAATGGTTAAAGTCTATCTGCTGTAGTTTCAACAGACTTTACAGAACTTTGAAGACTTCTAGCAAGGTGGTGACTGTGGATGGTTAAAGTCTATCTGCTGTAGTTTCAACAGACTTCACAAAACTCTGTAGACTTCTAACAAGGTATTGACTCTGAAGTCTATCTGTTGTAGTTTTAACAAGTTCCTCGTTGGACGAGAGGGTTACGTGCTCGCCTATTGATTTGGTAGTCCGAGTTCGCATCCTTGCTCTGCCAATGCGGAATGAGAGGAATATATTTTTGGTGATTAGAAATTCATTTCTCGATATAATGTGGTTCGGATCCCACAATAAGTTGTAGGTCCCGTTGCTAAGTAACCAATTGGTTCCTAGCCACGTAAAAATATCTAATCCTTCGGGCCAGCCCTAGGAGAGCTGTTAATCAGCTCGGTGGTCTGGTTAAACTAAGATATACTTTTTGTAGTTTCAACAGACTTTACAGAACTCTGTAGACTTCTAACAAGGTGGGTACTATGAAGGGTTGAAGTCTATCTGCTGTAGTTTTAACAGACTTTACTGAACTCCTTTAGACTTATAACAGGGTGGTGTAAATTCGATATGCCTACATAAACGGTATGTTTCCCGGTGTGTTTGGAAGTTCGAAACCTCACGTTGATAGTGCTGTGTAGAGCTAAACACACCCATTAAGGCCTGATATACCCAAAATCTAAGGAATAACAGGTACTGTACTGAACTTTCAAAATTTAGGGATGAAAGTGTTAATACAGTTCTAGATCAGGTGTGTTATTTGCTTAACAATAATATGGTTCCAAGAATTATGAAGAAGTTTCCAAATTTCCTAATAAGTGATTTTGAAATGTGAATGTATTCTTAGAATATTCTGGAGGGTGTAACATTATGCTAATACACCCCATTTGATGTATATGTAATATATATCAATAAATTTCTTTAACTGAATTGAATTGAGGGATAACAGGCCCTTCCTAATCTGGAAGTTAGTTCGTTACAATACAAAACTCTCAAGTTACTGATGAATGGGACAAGCAAAGTCCTCTAGATAAATAGTGTGCTTCTGTTGAGTCTCCTTGAAAGACCAGGGAATAAATATCCTGAGTTTCCTGCCACAACCCCAAGATCTTAGATTCGTCGAGAATTCATTTCTGTATCTGAGGCATGCAAAAGAACTGATAAGGCCTGATTGTATATCAGCCACTTCAAGACTTTCTCTTTTAAGAGCAAAGTGAAAACTGCCTTTCCCGACAGAAGTAGTTCCTTATCTTGTAAATGGCAGATAAGTCAGGATAATACCTTGTGGGTGCTTCCACGCCAATAGGATTTAGAGTTACGTGTAGGGATTTTTATATTATTTATTTGTTAATTTAATCAGAAACTTGATTATGAAAATCTGGTCTATACTTGGCTTGCCGCCATGACGCTAGTGAGTGGAGCTACCTTGGACATCGGTGTCCTAAGAAGTTTCTACCCACGGCATAGCTCAGAGCACTGTAAAATGCTCATAATCAACATAGATTTTTTCATGTAAAAGAGGTGAGCCGTTACAAAGACAAAGCCTGAGAATTTGAAGAGGACATGGATCCTGGGAGCCGTTTTAAAGGCAGGTCCTTATTACTACTACTACTAAGAAGTAGTTGGGTGACGGGTTGAGTTGCCATCTTACCAGGAACCAATGAACTTGGGGCACTGTATACCCAGGGAGTCCTGCTTATACCCTGTGTTTTTAGAAAGCTCGTCAAGGGTCATCTAATTATGCGATAGCAGTGGCCAGGTTACCGGAAATGTTAATGACCCTTGCCATGAGTCTAAAGTTGAGATATTTGAGCAGATAAACCGTCTCTATAGAATCTTTTAAATAAAATTATTTATAGAATCGAATATAAAATTTTAGGCCAAGTGCTGGGACCTATGAGTAATGCCCATAGTGCAACGTAGCCGTTTGATATTATGAAACATTGCCTTCGTTCAATACGCTTTTTCCTCGTATCTATCTTATCTATAACAGAAAACAAACTTGTCTCACGATCTAGGTCTACTTTGCATATCTGTACCTAAATCATCCGTCAGTCACAGTGACTGGGCGGTTTCGGGTACCTCTTGAGAGCGAAAGAGTCGTGTACGAACTCGAACGATGACTTTGCTGTTTCTCTGTTGGGTGAAAATCACTCTACAGCGTAAGATGAGCGTTTTCGCGTCTGTTACAATGCCATAGTAGTTTCACATCAACCGTGCATTTGACGTCTAGGCCAGTTCCTTACGACGCTCCTGATTGGCTGTTGATAAGCCAATCACAGGGCTGGAAACTCTCAGTCTCTCTCGAGAGAGTTCACATAGGCAGGATGTATGTTCCGCCTCTCCTGAGGGATACTTTTGAAAGACATATCCCTCAATAGAGGTAGAGACTGAGAGTTTCCAGCCCTGTGATTGGCTTATCAACAGCCAATCAGGAGCTTCGTGAGGGACTGGCCTAGACATCAAATGCGCGGCTGATGTGAATCTACTATAGCTAATACTTCTGGATTGATGCGCAAGCGCTGAAAACCAGTGGCCCTTAAGAAAGAGGTTTAGGACGAGAGAGAGAGAGAGAGACAGAGAGAGAGAGTCTCCGAGGGTACACCGGCTACCTTTTTTCCAAACATTACTGAGATTCCGTGGGTTAAGCTAAAACCTTTACCGTCCAAGCAATGCAACAAGTTTTGTATCTAGTGTCATTGCATATTCAACAGGTTCACAGAGAGAGAGACAGAGAGAGAGAGAGAGACAGAGAGAGAGAGAGAGAGATTTACATCATATGAACGTATCTCTTACGAACAACAGAAGAAAGAGAGAGCGAGAGAGAGAGAGAATCTGTTCATTATAATTGTTCTACATATTCAATTCAGTTTTAGTTAATTATTATTTTATTTATTTTCTTCAGGATATCATTACAAAAATAAACACAACCTTTCAATTCAATCGTAGAAATTACTTGCACTCTACAGATAGTCAGTTTTTAAATGAACAACATATGCTGTGTATCGTAACAGAGTACAAACTATTCTTAGCGATTCGAACCTTAAAAGTTCACGCGAAGATGCAATGCATTACTGCCCCCAGACAGTTCTTCTTGTGTGTTTTAATTATTTACTTATTTTTTTTATCTGTTTAGTAATTCGTTATATTTTCTTTTCTAATAACTGATCTCTTCTTTCTGTATTTCCTGCTACCTTCTTCTACTTCTTTCAAATGAATACCGCTGTCTTTAAATTTCAAGTCAGTTCTAGAAGGACCACATAGGCTTAGTAACTCTGGTTAGTTCTACAAGGACCACATAGGCCTAGTGACTCTGGTCAGTTCTACAAGGACCACATACTAGGCCTAGTGACGCTGGTCAGTTCTACAAGGACCATATAGGCCTATTGACTCTGGTCAGTTCTACAAGGACCACATACTAGGCCTAGTGACTCTGGTCAGTTTTACAAGGACCACAAAGGCCTAGTGACTCTGGTCAGTTTTACAAGGACCACAAAGGCCTAGTGACTCTGGTCAGTTCTAGAAGGACTATATATATATAGTGGCTCTAGTCAATTCTGCTTCAGGAAAACTATGTGCCTGATCAGGTACAGAGCATATTTTTCCAACCTAAGAACCTCTTGTAGTAGACTTACGTGGGGTTTACATCTGTCGACTCGTCAGAGCCAACTTGATGGATAATTTTTAGTTTCGTACTGAACAGGCATAACCCAGTTGTGGGTATCTTATCAAGGTCCCTGCGAAATCATCTCTTGCGTAACCTTGTCAGTTATCACAAACACTGTCAAGGATGAGAGAGAGAGAGAGAGAGAGAGAGAGCGAGAGAGAGAGGAGAGCACATGGGGCTTTAATGTGAAATTTCAGTTTGTATTTATTTGCTATATTTGGCATTTCGTCATTTATGTTTTGTTTTTATAATTGTCTAACTAGCTATCTAGTATATATATATATATATATATATATATATATATATATATATATATATATAATATATATATATATGTGTGTGTGTGTGTGTGTGTGTGTGTGAAGGAAAATCCACGAAGGAAAGTGAAATACTGGAGTAACTGTTGCGAGGACTTTCGATTTGCCGTCCCATAACGAAGCAGACCGATACAAATATGAAAGTAAGTTCACAACAAAGTCTACTTAGAAAAGGACGACGAGTCGAAAGGCCTCGCACCAGTTACTCCACTGTTTCACAATCCGTCGTGGATGTTGCCTTTATTTAATTTAATAATATTCATCACGTTCCAGATTTTCGTGATTCAGTTATACATAAATATATATTATAATAGTATACAACATTATCGTACAATATTCTGTTCAGTGGCGCATTATGTATGAAATATGTTTATAACTTTGTAATCTCTTTAATATTTCATCTTACAGGTTAGGTTACGCCTAAGAGAATCTGCTAACTGAGCGATAACTTCAAACGAATGGTTTAACATCTCAGCTAAGCGATTCTCGTCCCCAACGTTGACAAACACCAGTAGAAAAATGTAACGTCGCTCTCAACTTCAATAACCTTCAAAACAATAAGAGAAAACAGTAGGAAAAGACAAATAAGAAAATATTTTGGGATCACACCATCCGCCCCAGGGATACCTCACCGAAAGGAAAACCAGGCTACTACGTACAGTTCTCGAGAGGGTCTGATCGAGCTACTGGGACAAAATGGGGGGCGTTTTCGGCAAGTCGGGGTCCTTCGTGTTGGACCACACGCTGGATAACATTCCTCTGAGCAAGATGGATGACGAGGATCTGAGGCACGGGTCTATAACGACCCTCTCGACCAAGTAAGAGGTTAATGTTCTTGAAAAAAATGGACTCTTTAGACCAAGCAAGTGGTTAGTGTTTTCAAAAAAGGTACATTTCAGACAATAGGAACTATAGACCAAGTAGAAAGGTCATTTTTTCAGGAAAAGGAAACTTTAGAGAAAGTAACAGGTTAATGTTTTCAGAAAATGGACGCTTTAGACCCAGTAAGAGGTTAATGTTTTCAGAAAATGAACGCTTTAGACCCAGTAAGAGGTTAATCTTTTCAGAAAAATTAGACTTTAGACGAAGTAAGAGGTTTATGTTTTTAGGAAAGGGACGCTTTAGACCCAGTAAGAGGTTAATGTTTTCAGAAAAGGGACTTTTTGATACAGTAAGATGTTAATGTTTTCAGAAAAAAGGAGGCTTTAAACCCAGTAAGAACATTTTTTCAGAAAAGAGACACTTTAGACCCAGTGTGAGGTTAATGTTTTTAGAAAAGGGACACTTTAGACCAAGTAAGAGGTTAATATTTTCAGAAAAATTAGACTTTAGACCAAGTAAGAGGTTAGTATTTTCTGGAAAGGCACGCTTTAGACCCAGTAAGAGGTTAATGAGTTTAGACAGTGACCACTTTAGACTAAGTTTTCAGAAAAGGGAGACTTTAAACCAAGAGGCTAATTTTTTCAGAAAACGGGCGCTTCAGACCCAGTATGAGATTAATGTTTTCAGATAAGGGATAGTATAGACCAAGTAAGACCTTAATATAATCACAAAAGGGACACTTTTGGCAAAGTAAGAGGTTAATGGGACACTTTAGGGACACTTATCGTTGCTGTTCATTCATGTTTGAGTGTGGTGATCTGATAGACCCCAATTCCTATGGAACAAGCCCGCCAAAGGGGCCATTGACTTGAAATTCACGTTTCCCAAGAATTTTGCGTTTATTTGAAAGAACCTCCAGGAGACAATAGGAAATATAAAAAGAAGATATCTGTTTTTAGGAAACAAAAAAATTTTAAATTAAAACATCCATAAAAGATAAAGCAATAAATAAATTATTAAATAACATGATCAATCTTTTTAGAGTAGTAATGAAACTTAACATAGGATAACTCTGGAGTAGTTCAATTGCAAATTACACCGTTTTGGAAAAAGAGGAAATTTTGAAAAAAGTAAAAATTTTCATTAGTACTTTGTTAAGACTTAAGTTTACATCCAAATGTAGAGGACTTTTCTCTCTCTCTCTCTCTCTCTCTCTCTCTCTCTCTCTCTCTCTCTCTCTCTCAATTTTGAAAAGAGTAAAACTGTATTAGAACCTTGTAAGATTTAAGTTTTCTTTCTAAATGTAGAAGAATTCTCTCTCTCTCTCTCTCTCTCTCTCTCTCTCTCTCTCTCTCTCTCTCTCTCTCTCTCTCTCAATTTTGAAAAGAGTAAAACTGTATTAGAACCTTGTAAGATTTAAGTTTACATCCAAATGTAGAGGACTTCTCTCTCTCTCTCTCTCTCTCTCTCTCTCTCTCTCTCTCTCTCTCTCTCTCTCTCTCTCAATTTTGGAAAGAGTAAAACTGCATTGTTTGTAAAATTTAAGTTTTCTTTCCAAATGTGGAAGAATTCTCTCTCTCTCTCTCTCTCTCACACACACACACACACACATTCTCTGTTTGGTCCTCCTGAATGACTGAACCTAACTGCTCAAAACCTCTCCCTCCCTCTACCCTGAGCAAAGAGGATTTCCCACAGAGGAGGAGGAAGGACCACTGTCTCTCTACGAGTCTCAGTCTCAGCGGAAGTCCCGTCGGAGGTCCCTCGTCGTTGCCTACGTGACCATGTTCGTCATGTCGACTGGGTTTTCCATCGTTCTCACTGGTGTCTGGCCCTACATGCAGACGGTATGCTTTTATTTATTTATTTATTTATTTCTTATTTATTTATTCATTTCCTGGTTCCTACTGAAGGAAAAGCTTTGATTGCAGCAATGCCTTCCGTTAATCAATTTGAAAGGAAACTAGCACAACAGTTTTTTTTATAGTTTTAAGAAGCAACTTTAGTTGAACCCCGAAATATTCCATGGATTTGATTTAAAGGTAAAATCATATATATATATATATATATAGATATATAATATATATATATATATATATATATATATATATATATGACTGGTAAAGGTGTTCTGTAACAACAGAATTCCATCTAATAAAAGGAGCCCATAAAAACACCAAAATGTAGAGAGAAAAGTACTATATTTCAGAGACTGCTGTCTCTCTCTTCAGGTATATGAATGAGAAAGTTTACAGAAAAGGTGGTATTTATACCAAGAGATTCGTCCACAAGTAAGCCAATTTAGGTCACCCCCGCTGATAATCTTCCTTTAATCTTCTTAAGCGTTGGTTGAATGAACACTGCGTCGACGATGTCTGATGTCCCAATTCCCTTTTGAGACGAATCTCTTGGTTATAAAATACACCTTTTCTGTAAACTTTTCTCATTCATATACCTGAAGAGAGAGACAGCAGTCTCTGAAATATAGTACTTTTCTCTCTACATTTTGGTGTTTTTTATGGGCTCCTTTTATTAGATATATAATATTTATATATCTTATATATTATCTAGATAATAATGATATATTATATAGCTATATACATATATATATATATATATATATATATATATATCAAGTATAAAAGGCCCATTAAAACAATCTGGTCTAAAGCTGAGGACTATGTATATATTTCGGTGGACTAACTGCCACCATTATCGAGTAGTGGAAGTTAATCCACCGAAATACATAGTCATTAGCTTTAAACCAAAGTGCTTTTATGGGCCTTTTATACTTGAGACGTATACTGTTTTAACAGAGGAATTTATTTAATTATATATAATATATACATACATACATACATACATACATACATACATACATACATACATACATACATACATACATACATACATAGAATCTGCTGGTCACTTTTCACCAGATACGTATATAATTCTTAATATCCACAATGCCCTCGTAACTACTCGATTTCTTCACACTTTGTCAACGCTTCTCACCACTAGGCCTAGATCCAAAAAAAGTAAGAAATAGACATACTCCGATATGCAACATTCGCTCTTTGTAAAGAGAGAGAGAGAGAGAGAGAGAGAGAGAGAGAGAGAGAGAGAGAGAGAGAGAGAGAGAGAGAATTTGCAGATACATGAACTATGGAAACACTAGCTTCTATATTTCCCTCCGTAAAGTTCTCCATCTTTCTTTCACAGCTAAACGCAGAGCTGGGCAAGGAATACGTCGGGTGGGTAGTCGCTGCCAATCCTCTGGGGCAGGTCCTGGCGTCGCCGCTTTTAGGGCTATGGGGCAACAAAGCTGGTAGCATAAGGTATGTACGCCACGACGTATAGTACTAACTTACTACAGGCACAAGATACCCTTCTCTAATGAATGAGATACTGGTTTCTAAAGATATTTATATAAACCCTTCTTTAACAAAAGAGATGCTGGTTTTTAATGATATATACACTTCTCTAACACAAGAGATACTGGTTTCTATATATATATATATATATATATATATATATATATATATATATATATATATATATATATATATATATATATATATATATTCACACTTCTTTAACACAAGAGATGCTGGTTACTTTTTGGTACCCGATTTCTTAAGCGCTCGGTCCACAAACACAGTTGCAGGCACACTACGCTGTGGTTCGTGTTAGGTACAGAGCTGTTTCACTATAAGAACAGGTTCACTTTATAGCTTTTCTCATCTTCCCTTTTCTTCTTCTTCTTCTTTGCAGGATCCCGTGTATAGTGACTGTCATGGCTTACATCTTCGGGAACGCCATGTACTCGCTGCTCCCGGCTCTGGACGGCGTCGGAGAGATGGCGAGTTACTACGGTATGATCGTTTCCAGACTGATCGTCGGCATCAGTTCAGGTAGGACGAAGCCATATTGGTCTAAGACCTCCAGGTTAACCATGATGAGTCAAAGGACGTTGAGATTTCTCTAGGATGAGGATACAGAAATGGTCGATATTATTGGTTGTTTGTTTATTCTCTAGACCTATGTCCCTTAGGTTCGTTCGTCGGTCTATCGTCAGGTCTATTTCTTCTTTCTTCTGAAATTCATTCACTGATGGTTCCTGGTTGGTTCCTAAGCGCTCACTCCACAAACATAGTTGCGGGCACTCTACACTGTTTAACGAGGTGAACCCGCAAGAAAAAGCAAGTGTCCCTGAGGACGTCTTGCGACTAGAACCTCACAAGTCCAAGCCAAGATGCGATGCATTACTACCTCAACCAATTCACCTTTTATTTTGATCATTTGTTTATATTAATATCTATTTATCTGTTAATTTATTAATCTATCTCTTTTCTTTTCTAATGACTGATATCCTCTCTCTGCATTTCCTATTATCTACCGTAATTTCTTTCCAGTGAACACCTAAATATTCTTTGGGAGCTTGAATTTCAAGTCAGCGGGCCTTGTGGTGGGCTTAATCCATATGAATATGGATTTTTTCCGAATAATAATAATAATAATAATAATAATAATAATAATAATAATAATAATAATAATAATAATAATAGACAAGACAATTTAGGCTAAGAAGGATGCCCCAGGCATCCAATGATAAATAAATACCAATTTTGACACCGCCCACACCTCCTGTAATAATAATAATAATAATAGTGCAACCTTATCTATTTAACTATGGTACAAAAACTGCGAGTTTTCAAGCATGATTTTTTCATTGTTAATTAACCAACTTTGTTAATAGAACCATTGTACATTTTAATTAAGTTCCTATTCACTCAATTTATCCCTGAATCACTGCTTAGGGTCATCTGCTCAATAGACCGTCGGTACTCAGAAATTTCGGTTTGTTTTTTCGTGGATGACATTTCTTCCAGGAAAAAGATTCTGCAATATTTTGTCATCAGAGGAAAATGGCAAAGTCGTACGCTTAAAACTCAGGGAGCTATTTATCAAGTCTATTCATAATTTTCTGGAGGAGTGGTCGAGTCTACCTTAAGTCTCCTTTTTGGTGCTTTGGGAAATACAGCCGTGCTCAAAATAATATTAAGCCTATTGCCATTAATCTCTCTGGCTCATTCTGTATAATACCCATAGGCTTATATGTTTCACTCGCGTGATGATCTTATCGATTTTCGAAGGGAAACATATAATTCATATCCATGGATTCCTTATCGATTAACCTTTAACCAGTATTGTTCTCATGATTAAACGAACAATTTGCCATGAATTAAGTCATATTTATTCCTTCATTTGACCAACAGCGAACGTAGTACTAACGAGGTCGTACGTGGCTGCAGCAACTACCCTGAAAGAACGCACAATTGCTATCTCCATCATAGCAGCTTCGCAGGCTCTTGGCTTCGTTGTAGGTCCTGGTAAGTTAAACCGAGTTTTAAGGCCTCCATACACTAAGCGATTGCCGCAACGATTTTCGTTATCAACACAACACACACACACACACACACACACACACACACTATTCAGAGAGTATGAACGATCTCCCCACCGTTTTCAGTCTGCACAGAGATTTTGTCTCGAGAAGACGTGGCATCATCTCTAGAAGAGGCGCGCGCGATAGCGTTATATCGGCAGACAAGCGCCTCAGTGGCGTGATCGGTTTGGTCTTGGCCTGCCACCTCGGTGGCCGCGAGTTCGATTCTTGGGCATTCCATTGAGGGGTCTGAGATGTGTATTTCTGGTGATAGAAATTCACTCTCGACGTGGTTTGGAAGTCACATAAAGCTGTTTGTACCGTTGCTGAATAACCACTGGTTCAATGCAACGTAAAAACACCATACAACCAAACAAACAAACGATCTCTATGTGACAGACTTAAGTCGCAAGCCAGCAACCTGGTCGTGACAGATTCCCGCTGAGATCGTTCAGACACGAAGCTCCGCCCACTTTTGAATTCAGACAAGCCCATACACAGTGTTTTCGTGAACGATACGGACAGTCGTTCAGACAATCGTTCATTGTATGGGGGCCTTTACAGTTGCAGTTCTGTTGCTCAATATCCTTTGTCGGTCGATGAATTTTCTAGAAATAATTTCTTTTAACCTGAAAGACAGGCCAAACCTTGTAATGATATAATTGCTCCTCTCTGTACAGGGTTATAAGTGTGGACGCTTCATAGACCCTGTTTGACAAGTATTAACCAATCAATGTCAGT
>NC_087210.1:85540358-85604070 GCF_015104395.2 Macrobrachium nipponense | reverse complement strand
TCAATGTCAGTAAATCTCTGTATACTTGACTGCATAAGGCACAAATATAGCAAGATCCCTGGCTCCAGAACGTTCAAACTGGAGGGTCCATAGTGTAAAAACTGTAAGCTTTGCGTTCACAAACTGAACCGCTTCTTACTATAAAAGATAAAATAAAACACTTGTCCTTTCTTTTCTTTTGAAGTGATCCAGGCAATCCTGACAGCACTTGTCCCTGACGATGTGGACACTGGAATCTCGTGGCTAAGATGGGACAAATATACATCCTGTAGCTGGGTGGCTGCTACCATGGGCCTAATAAACCTCGTCATTCTCACGCCTTTTGTCTTCAAGGTAAGGATTACACCTGCTAGTGTTTGCCTCTTTTAAAGGAAGAAACGAAAGCATTAAAACGTGTGATTTCGAGAGGAAGAGCTGTTTCTTGTAACCGTTACAAAAGAGTGCCTCAGATTCATCAGCCTGCTGAGTCTGTCAGCCTAAATCATGGGGAACTGTATTGGTCACGTATGTGTGTGTGTGTGTGTTTGAAAAGAAAGCCGTAGATCAAAGGTAAACACCAAGTATTGACAAATACAAAGTAAATCACAAAGCTGTATAGTACGAGACTGGTCAATCAATAGTCATAGCTTAGCTGGAGTTTATAGTCATGCCATAGTGAATAGCACACCCCATACTGATCCATTGCCGATCTCTCTTAAACCTGGCAGCAACTTCCTTTCACATTTAAGTAGAGATAAGAACTGCAGCAATCATACCTCTGGGAATTGCCAAAGGCCCAGAATACTACCCAGCTGAATGCCAGCAAATTACTATCAGCAATAGTTTCCTGTTGCTGGTGACTTTAAACCAGTATGATGTAAGTCCTAAGACCCAAATTACAACGTTTACAGTGATGGTCAGAAGATTAATCAGGTCAAAATCAGCACTAAAATCAGTTGAAAAGCATGAATTCTTTTCTGAGGTAACAGAGCATCATGGGTACATAATTGTTTCCAGGATACGTACCAGCTGTTAGGCAGCAAATTTCCAGAATCTTCATAAAGTCATGGCTAATTTCAGCACTTAATGCCTTTGAAGCTAGACAAAGAGTACAAGGTTAACAAACATGAATTAGGGTGTGAACTACACTCGCCTCCAGCCAGTTACATCCATAACTGGATAACTTTATTCTAGATAAGAGTTGGTAAACAGAAAATGCAAGTCTTGTTTGGCAAGTTAAACAGCCTGCCATTCCAGCCTGGCAATATTTTTAGCTGCCAAAACTATTTCTAAGGGTACTTTTGACTTTTTCTTGTCTTTTTATAACAGAAATTATAAAAAAAAGTCTGTTTTCTACTAATTGTATTTGAATTCTCGTAGTTTTATTAATAGTAATATCCTCGTCAGAAAGTAAGATTTATTTGTAAAAATTTATCTAAAAATTGTTTTATTTTGTTCTTTTTCTTGCATTTTATCAAGACACTAGAAAAGAGGGAAACGCATGGCTTTCAGTGAATAAAACTTAAAGGAATTTGGTATTATACTGTAAAATGAACAAACTAGCTAATAATCTCTGAATCTCCTTCCAGGAACACAACATAGCTGCCAAGGAAATAGCCATGATGAAGTCTGAGGACAAAAACCTTGTTCTACCCAAACCTAATATTATTGGCGTCGTAGGCATCATGTTCTCCAACTTTCTGTCCCTCTTCATTTTCACTCTGATAGAAACACTCGCCGAGCCGTTTGTGCAAGACGAGTACGGTTGGTCCAATGAAAAGGCTCTCATCATCGTGGGAGTTGGCCTAGCTATAGGGGGTTTTTGGTCTGTGGTCATGTTCACTCTGAGTGGGTACCTCTGTCGGAGGTATGACGAGAGGAAGATCCTTTTGTTTCTGGGCTATCCACTCTTAGTTTTGGGCGCCTTCCTCTTCCTGCCGTGGGGAAGCGCTTTTATGTCTATGAAATGTCAAAATGACACAACAACCACATTCTCTAGCACAGTGACGATGCTGCCTCACACAAGTTTTCCACCCATCACAACTGTTGCTCCAGTTACAGTGACGACAGGTTTATCTACCAGTACAGTCAGCACAACTGTAAGTCCATCTGGCACGGCTCAAGCAAGTTTGCTCAGCGCATTGCTGAAACAGCCCATCATACCAACAGCCCACACTGCAGGAAAACCAGAAGTTCTGAAGGAATCGCCCCTCCCGTCAACCGAGTGCTATGACTACATGCAAGGTACACCAGATCCCAAAGACTGCTCAGACTTCGGGTGCCCGTATGACGAGCAGGCATGGTGCGAGTACACCCCTCAGCTGCCCTTTCCCCAGCTGGGAGTTGCTTTCTTCATCATCATGTGTGGATACCCAGTCTGCCAGACAATCAGTCAGGCAATCTACTCCAAAATGCTGGGTCCCAAACCCCAAGGGGTGTGGATGGGGATCTTGACTGGAGTTGGAGGTTTCTCCCGTATTTTGGGTCCAATTTTCGTAACATACGTTTATACATTTTATGGTACATATCTCACCTTCGGGGTGCTGACAGGCGCTATGGCGCTGGCCTTGGTTGAGCTCTCGATACTCTATAAACAGCTCATTCCAATGAAGATACCAAGTCTCAGAGAAGTGGACGGACATGATGGCCCAGCTGCCAAAGAAAGATTTTGAGAAGATGCATTCTCCCTCTCCCAGCCGTTTATCTGTCTATTATCTATCCATCAGTCCATCTGTTCCCTTCTAATTTTTCTCTCAAGTCTGAACATACAGAGAAACCACTTCATTTCATTACTTTTTACTCTTCTTATCTCGTCCTGTTTATTGTGTTAATTTAAGGTGCTGTATCTTTTTAAATCGTGAGCGACGCTGTGATGTCACTTTTGACATCTTAAGATTTAAATTATTGTGCTTCCTTTATACTCCTCTTGTTTCTGCTCTCAAAGTCTACCCGGAAAATCTTTCGTTTATCGTGACTTCGAACGTGGCTCTCGTCTTTCATATCAGCAGTGTGATGAGATCTAAAGTATGTTAGAACTTCCAAGGCAAATGTATATAATGACTAGAGCCACCTTACTATGCGCTGTATTTGTCTGCTACATTATCAGTGAAATGTCAAAAGTGTTGCTGATGTTTACGTTGTGTATGAATGAGAATATCTTTGTTAATTATCTACATTAATTTATGAGATAAATAAAACAAACTGTCTGAAAAACAATTCTCTTTGTTTATTACTTAACTGAGGAAAGAAATATCAAACCATTCTGCATTGGCACATAGAAGAGAGAAAGTAGACCAAAGAATTAAGGTGTGACTGTATTGCAGATTTTCAAAGATTTTTATGGTTCCTACCCTTGGCAGGAGGCCAGATTATTAAAAGGACTATGCACCGGTGACAGAATAACCCCAGCACTTAGTGAGCTACATTGGCTCCCAGTAAAAGGAAGAATAACTACAAAATGCTTCAAAGCACTAAAACATAATGAACCAACATATCTAAAAAAACTTCCTTAGGCCTGTAATGAATATTATAATCAGACATGCAAGTGAAGCATATAGGCTATTTGAACTTAGAACAAATTGGAAGTCAGGCGAGAGAGCATTTGAACACTGTGCACCAAGACTGTGCAACAAAATTCTGCCTGAAGTGAAGATCATACAAGAAAAAGGCAAATTTAAAAAAGAACTAAAGACTCTTCAATTCTGCAGGAGCTATGATACTGACGAGACAATGCTAAAAGACAATTATAAAATATAAGAAGCAACTTATTTTGAAAACATACAAGGGAATTATCCCTGTGGAGGGCTGTATATAAAGCCAAACAAAGTGAACATCAAAGCACGTACAGTGATGCTCAAATCTGATGCGACAGGATTCTTTTTGTATCGTCCAGATTCTCAGACTCAATGTGACGTTGCCAATTAGTGCCATCAATGACAGCGCACTTAACATGCGCCTCAGGCTGGACAACTTACCTACCTCTGCAGCATTATAACAATAGACCTAATAAACTCAACAGTCATAACATTTTCAGAATAGGAATATGAATTAAAACAAGTTTTCTTTGAATGTTGAAGTTTTAGGCTGTGTTTAGGCTTGCCTGTATGTTGCAAAATGATTTATAGGCCTAAAAAATTATCTAAGCCTTCTGAAATGTAATCTTTTTCTAATTAATTTATTTGTAGAGATTACCTGTTCTTTGAGGAATAAAAGATGATGATGATTTTTTTGCTATATGGAGAAGATGGCTTTAATCAAAATATCTATTATTAACTGGCTTAAAATATGATTTACTGAAAAGTCCTTCTTCTTGCTTTTTGTGTATAATTTATTGTTTCATAAGGTAACGTGAAGTGCAAGAATGTGTAGATAACCTCATTTGCTTTCTGGCCAAAAATGGTCAATATAGAGATGTGAATGCTAAGTGTAAAGTAAATAAATCTAAGACATCTAGGCCTAGGAACAAAATCTTGGCTTTGACAAAAGATAATTGTCAAGGCGAATATTTGCTAGTAAGCCATCATTTTTGAAGTGGTTAAGAAATATATCATAAATTATTTTATTTGTATGAAAATCCAAACATTCCTCTAACAAATATACAATAAGTGTTTTCTAGATAATTTCACTGCCGCTACTCATTGTAGACCTACGTATGTTACAACTGGTGGTTCTTGTTGCAACGCTCCACTCACGTGTTGATATCAGTGAGCACATTCTACTTTTGTATTAGCATATTTACATTTTTCCAGTGTTGAGGCTTGAAACCAACCAAATATAGGACCATTACAAATTTTATGGTTGCTTTAGAAGCAATATCAATGTTATGAAATTTTTTTTCATTTTATTTACCAATAGAAGTGAGGTTTGATGACAACTTCGTTTTGGTCAAATGCATCAACAATGAGTGAACGAAAGTTCTGAAAGTGTTTATTCTGGAATTTGGCTACATGTGACATTTTCTTACAGGTTTGAAATATATGACAGATTTCACTCTTATGGAATATATTATGGCCTTATTGGATGCAATAATCGTGTTTTTGCGTTGAAATAATAGATAGATATGGAGCATGTTAGTTGCCAGTCAGTGAATGTTTAACAAAATCGTATGAAATCATGTAGCATCAATTCTGAGCATAGCTGTACTTATTTTACATCCATTGTTTAGATTAATAGATGGGCTAAGGAACGTCATGTGTTGAGCTGTTAGTGCGTTTAACTGTCTGGTGAAAATAAAGTACGGTTGTGATTTAAGAGATGGTCTTAGGAAAATCAAGTGTGGATTTGACGGTCATTAATTTAACCGACTTGGGAAAATTAAGTAAGGCTTGTAACTACGTGATTTTGATTGACGATAATATCAGCAATTACAGCAATCTGGTCTTGTAATTGGGCATCTAAAGATCACCTAACCAATCCTAAACGAATGATGGCTATTTATATATCAACGGTTTACGGTAATGAAATATAATCCATAAAGGTGAAAAATGAGAACCTTTTCTAAAGATGAACGACCACAAGACTTTAGAAAGACGTATGACCCATGATCTCAGCTGGAAGAAGAAGAAGAAGAAGACGAAAGACGTAAACATTGGAAGAAGGAGAATACATATTAGTCCCTGCGAGAAAGCCATCTAGAAAATAATCATGGCAAATATCGCCATACAGAGAATTAAGAGGGAATTCAAGGAGGTGATTAAAAGCGACGAAGTAAGTTTTAAGCGAGGAAATTGACTGTTTACAGGCCTATATCACATAGGCCTACTCTCTTGCGCTGGTAAGAGATTGCTTGAGCAAGGTAATAGGGTTGCTGAGCAAGCAGGAGGCAATTTGCCTTAATGGTCTAAAATAGACCATTGCGAGTAATTAAAATAAAATTATTAGTTTTTTAAGACCAAACATCGTTACCTAGGTATATTTAGGCTTTAGATACCTTACCCTACATTCTAATATCAACGTCATAGGCCACCTTTCATAAGGCCAGGCAGGCCAGGCCAGGCATAGGAGAGAAAAATTGACGAATAGGAAACGCTGGGTAATATTTGGCCCAATCAGCTTCTAAATGCGGTGTAGGTACATTAGCATTGCCTAGATGTGCTTAACAGTGTGTTGCATTACCCAAGGCCAAATTCTTTTTTTATGCCGAACAGGCCGATATCCATTGAAGTGTATAGGACAGTTTGACAGGCTGAGTATTATTGTTGCAAACCCCCTCTTTTGATGGTTGCCATTAATTGTTCCGATACGTAATACAAACCATCGGTCCTTTAACAATAGGACGTGGGACTGATCTCCTCAGTCATCATTCTTTTATTTCTACTTGGGCGAATCGTAACAGATTTCGCGTTTCCCTCATCATTGTAAGGAGCCGTTGTCTATATTCTAACAACAAATAGCAACATTTGATTTCCAGCTAACATGATAATCTTAAGAAAAGGCTAGGCTTTCAGTAACAATCAAAATGCTGTGGACGACAAACTTTCTCCCAATGCAATGATGTAGTAGTATCAAGGCTTTTATATGAAAATTACAACGATAGTAGTACACCTGAATGATCAGATACCTAGTTCTTATAGTAATAGTAGTGAATATGGTTATGTTTGTTATATCATAATTTTGAACAAACCTACCTTTAACAATTTTTTTTACTTTAGGCATTATCAGAAATGACCATGGATTAGAGAAAATGACAGGAGGAAACAGATTGTCAAGCACCATCGGTAGTGTGAGTGAGCAAAGAAAACATGATAAGATTTGCAAACGTAAGATCACTGAAGATTCAGTTCATAGGAAAATCAGTGCTCCAGAACTGTTGTTGGTGATAATAAATTTACATTTTCTACGGAATGCCAGGTCCATTTTTTATTATTTTTTATGAGGTTTTTCCAGATTACATTTTTGGTTAAGGGCAGACATTCAAGGTTTGTTATAGTATAGATTTTCAGGTTGAATAATAAAACTGGCTTCACTTTACTCCATAGTTAGAGAGGTATCACACTGAAATAGATTTGTTTGTTAAAGCTACAAATATTAGTATCTGAATAATTACTTTTATGCCATTTGCATATTTTATCACTTCTCTACTGTAATGAAACAGTCACTCTACTACAATAAAACTTTATAACATATAGTACAGTGTGATATTGTAACAGCAATAAAAATAAAGAATCAAAATACAAATGTAAAAGGGAGTAAATAAGTCAGTTAAACAATTAGCAGTACACTGGTCTCCTTACTAGTGGCAATAACGGGCTCGCAGGGAAAGGGTTAAACAATTAACGTACCCTATATAGAAGATTTTATTTAGAAACCAAGATTTTTTGATGGTAGAAAACCAAACATGAATGGTAAATTAGGTCCACACAAAACACAGTGTTTGTTTGTTTGTGTGTGGACCTAATTGGTTACAGTAACATCTTCCTAGGCTAAATAAAACACACAGTGGTAAGGTACATCCTAACCTAACCTAGCTGAAGACAGGGGCCAATTTAGGACACCAGATACCAAATTCCTATTTCATTGGCTTGTCTTTCCTTGACCTTTGGTGAAAAGTGTTGGTCACATACCCTAACCTATATAGGCCCAGGCTAACTTAAGATGCTACGTTTCATCTGCAAAAATGTAGTATGCCCTCCTGGAAACCCCACTCTCCCGTATCTCCTTGTGGTGTTGCATATACTGAGGCTAGCTTAATTCATATCTTAAGTCTTGGTGTGCTAGGTCATGAGATAATGGTTCACCCACTGTTCGAAGGTAAAGGGTGTGGCCAGTGTATTATCTTTCCAATGTTTGGATTTGCTAAAACTGAAGCCGAGCACTGTTGCCTGGTTCCCACCAGTTGGGGACTGTAATTTTTATAGGCTTTTGCATATGTTTATGTTTATGCCTTTTGTTTGTGTTTATGGGATTTACCATCTTTTTCTTATGTTTTTAAGTTCATCCCCCCCACTAGAGACTAGTACTAAACATGGCGCCTATTTTGCTTGTACACTAGTACAAATACTTATGAAAACCAATGGGCTGTGGTAGTAGTCCTCAGTTTTACCTTGGATTTGAGCATATTTTAGTGGCTTCAGGAGAAGTTAATTCTGCCATTCCTCCATCTTATGCCTTTAAAAAAAATTCCCATTGAAATCTCACAAATTATTACAAGCCCCCAATTCACTTAAGGTTTCCCTTAAGAGAATTGTAATACCTGTTTAGACTTCCATTTTTATAATTTGCAAATGGTAAAGCATTTACTATAAGAACTTATCACTCAAGGAAGCCATGGTGAAACTGAATATCAGTTGATGAAAACTGGGAGGGCTGTGAAAACTTTCTGAAACTTTACTGTGAGAGGTTATAAATGCTTAATTGGCTAAATTATTATTCAACTGTTAATTGGGAGATGATACAAAGGCAATTTTCAGGGGACTACACTTTGGTCTCCTGAAACGTAAGCATTGACCTCTTACAAGGTTACAGAGAACTTGTTGAGACGAAAAGGTTAAATAGGAAATAGAAAAATTTTGAAGTCATTCTATGCTAGCCTGCAAATATCTTGTTAATGAGTAATTTGCCGTTCACATTCTGTAAGCAAAAAAATACTAAAATGATAATTAGTTGACCTTTTGTTTAAATCATTTTGGTGAGAAATTAATTTATCACTTGTTATATAGGAGTACTACTCAGTGCAATCTGGAAATGGTCATTGAAATTTGGTAAAGAGATAAATAATTGTTGGTAGGCTGGTAACATCACCACTTCTAGCACCCATGGGACAATCTTGATGTCTACATCTCTGCTATTCAGTCTTAACGTTAAATGTTGATCACTATTGGATCTCAAAATGACCTTGATAGTTCCTTGTTGCCCCCATAGCAAGTGGTATCCTGATCTATTAGCACTTGGTCTGCAAGCCAAATAAGATTCCCTTTTATTCACTTTTCTCTGACAGCCACAACTGCTACTAATATTTCACCTGTCCATCCAGACTCTCAACCTGCTTGGTTGGGAGTTGTCCAGCAGTGCTTGTGAGAGAGAGCGAGGGGGTTTTCTTGCAGGATTACACAGATGCCTGATATCCTCTGCAGTTGGTATTGTAGATGTAGTCTCTTTAGTTGGAACATCTCGGTAGCTCGGTAGCTCACTGACTTTTTTGTCTTCATTGAGAGGCTTTATTTTAACCTTAAACCATGTGTCCCAGGCAGGCAACCAATTACGAAATTTGAAATGAAGGTATAGGAATTTGTATATTTTTTGCTTCTTTCATTTAGAATCTAGTAATTTCAGGTTGCTAGCAGCTAAAGTAGTCAGTTGTTTGCTGTATAATGTATATAAGTGTACAGTGTTTTTTTATAATTCAGTTTTTTTTATTTTATTTTATTTTTTCCAGGCTCAGAAGTGTGCTATCAATGTAGAATTAGTTGGAGATGATTACAGGGAGTTGAAAGGCGAAATAGCAGGGCCCCCAGACACACCTTATGAGGGAGCAACATTTCACTTAGAAATAAAAGTACCTGAAACATACCCATTTAATCCACCAAAGGTAAGCAGCGGATTATATTGTGTGTATGATCCTTTCAATAGAAATGCCATAGCATCCTTATCTGAAGTTACAACCTAAGGTGTTTTTTGAAGTGTCCTATCAATGTACCCATGCTTAAATGTTCATGTTTCATTAATGAACAAATCCTGTGTGTGAGCTCCATGAGGCTAGAAATGTGGTTCAGTGGTCTCATTAAATTGCTTCATATAACCATTTATGTAATAATACTAATATTAATAATTCTTGTTTAGTGTTGACCAAACTGATCTGATTTTTATCGCACTTTGCAAGCCAGTATTAAACTGTATTAATAGGTTATTAGGAAGGTTTATTACTGTGCTTATTGTGATCTTTTGGTGAATTTTCACTTCATGTACACACCATTCATTACATTTTGATACTGTACCTACTACATTGCAGTACACAATATAAATGGTGTATACACCTACAGTATTTTAGGATCACTTGAGTGTGATTATACAATAGTATCTGTTGCATGCCAGAGGTCTTGAATAACATGTTATTTACTGAAATGGCATAATTATGGGAATAATTTACGTAAATTATGGACTGCTGGCTGACTGCAGTTTTCATTCTGTGTTTCTTTTGATCATAATGAACTTGAGTGACGGATTTCATTTACTGTGAAATTTGGCTGATTATATCAGTAATGGTGTTGTATAAAGAAAATTATTTTTGCTTTTGAAAAATTAAATTTGTTCTTAAACAGAATTGTCTTGGTTACACTGATTTCATCTACCTTTGCTTGCAGGTAAAGTTTCTCACAAAAATTTGGCATCCAAACATTTCTTCAGTAACAGGTGCCATCTGCTTGGATATATTAAAAGACCAGTGGTATGTACATTACAATATAGTATGTATGTCTGTTTATAGTTGGGCCAGTTTCCTTTGTAAAATGAAACAAACTGGACTTTTCATTGTTGTGAGTTCAGACATCTTTCATTAGTTGACCACTTCCCTTAGTTTTTCAAAATTGGCCATAAAGAATTGTCATTGGTTCCTACAAGAACAAGTACCATATTTCTAAGATGATTTGCATTATTCCTGGAAATACAAACCAGAGCCTTATATCATAAACCCACCATGACCAAGTCCGCTTAGTCTTTGATTGATGAAGGGAAAGGTCACATGTCACCAACAGGTGAGTGGATTGGGCCCCCTGCTCACCTTTCTGCTGCCAGTTAACCACCATGTTACCAAGCTTCAGTTATCCTTTCCAGCTCATGCCAACATGACTACTATATAGAAAGGCGCTGGTTTTTATATCTAGGCAAAATTGAAATTACCTTGAGATCTGGATGAAATTTTTCTCACTTCTAGAAAAATGTATATATGTTTACATGCAGTACATTCCAGATATGCCATAATTGCAAACCTGACTTAACTCGTACAATATAAAAATGAGGTAAAAACAGTTCAAAATATGAATGTATGTGCTGTGTTTATTTACTTATGATTGATCTACAACGGTACATATGAGTGATACATAACACTTATTGAATTTAGGAATACACAATGCAACCAGATATTGAAATGGATTTTGAATATTGGACAAAATACAGTAAAAACCTTAAAACACAGAAAATAAATATTCATTTATAAATGAGGTGTTTTGCTAAGAAATTATAAACAAAATGTTTGCATACACTTTCACTTTACTTTCCTGGTAATGAAATGTCTTCAGAAATAGAATACTGTGCAGTATTTTCCCAGAAATAGTTGGGAAGACTGTAACAAACTTATAAATTATTGGACTGGATATCTTATGTATAAAAAAATGTAGTTAAAATTGCATAAACTTACTACTGTACATTCAATCCGACTTATTTTGTCAGAAGTCAGCTGATCTGGGAAAAGACGCTTCAAGCATGATACAGTACCATCTATGTATTGAGAAGATCATAACTGCAACTCAAACAAGACAATATGGATGAGTAATTATTCATTAGGTAACAAACAGTTCTTCCTTTGGATAATCTTTTGTGACCATTTTTTGGCCGAGAATACTGAGGATGAAGAGAAAAGTGGTTAATTTTATGTGGGGATTCCATAATACTGTAGTATTCCATGTAATGGTATCTTTTCTTATATGGAAGTATATTTTAAGTGTTCATACAATGCACAAATTTCTTTTTTTATTTTTGCTATGTCCTACACTGCTTGATGTCAGCTAAGAATTGAGTCATCATTAGAAGTTTTCCCCTACGGTAGGTATGTCGTTAGAGGGAATTCCCTTACAACGTTCACAGTTGTCACAGTCATTAGGAGGTCTCCTTATACAATTTGGCTATCATAACAAAAGTTACTTATCTTCCACATTGTTTCCTTTATGCAATATGACAGGACTTAAGCCAAGACACTGGCAAAACATTACCTCTTTAGCTTTTGATTGTTCTGCCTCCAAGAACACTTTCTGGCTGAAGGAGCTTTCAGAAGGGATGGGCCATTATTCTAAGAGGAATTTGCTGTAATGTAGGTTAGAATTCCCAGGATCTTAAAATTAAAGACAAAATTACTTTAAGTGGTAATTCACACTTGATGTAGCTTATCTTTGTAACTCAACTATCTTCCATGTGTTTGGTTTCTGTAGGGATCTTCTATTTGCTTTGTTGTTTTACTATACATACTGTTCTGATATCAGTAATCAGATTATGTTATAGTGCCACAAGCATATTCAGAGCCAGTACAAGAGGTCTTTCATTCCTTTTACTGTAAAACTATGAATTAGGTTTCCTCACAGGGTCATTGATGCTGATGATGGTAATATGCTACTACTTTGAACTGCCATTCACCATAGCCTCAGTTCTTAGGATTTCCATATATATTTAAGTACGTATTTATCTCTTTCTTATGTTGTAAAAAAAAATCTTGTTTCATAAATACAAGCACAAATTAGTGCTGAGCCCCCTCATTCTTTGTCAGTTGGGGACAGACTTAGAAATTTGAGTTTGAAGCATGTTTCCGAGTACTACTAGTATATTGGAGGATGTCTTGTTTGAGGAGGATCCCTGGGCTCTTTCACCCTCAACATGAGGAAGGATTTTTTTTTTCTTAAGCATGAGAAACGGCTACAAACTTCAAACTGAATCATTAGACTTTGATAAGAAAGTGTTGTAGAGTTAAGAATCACTAAATGAGAAAAGATTCTTAAAAATATACCATTGTTTTACAAAGGGAGATGTTCCCTTTATCCTGCCTATTTATTAATAGTTTCACCTTGCTTTGGAGGTAAAAGGAAAGAGTGAATCGTGTTGGCAAGTGAAAGGTTCTCTGACTAGACCAATGAAATAGACTTTAATAACTGTACCGTAATTGCTTTTATATGTTAAACATGAACGTTTTTATCCGTAAGATTGAATAATTTTTACGTAAGTGATTCCTTTATTTCTGTCGGTACTCTTTAACTATTGTCTTTTCATTCTTAACATTGTTGAATGAACTTTGAGAAAGATGAGAATGTGTAATGATTCTGATCCATTTGTGTGTATCTCCTCAGGGCTGCAGCAATGACCCTCAGAACTGTCCTATTGTCCTTGCAAGCATTACTGGCAGCAGCCGAACCCGATGACCCCCAGGATGCAGTCGTAGCTAGACAGTTTAAAGAGAACCACTCTCTTTTCTTGGAAACAGCTCAGTACTGGTCTCATGTACATGCAGGAGGTGAGTAGAGTACAGTGTTTTTGTTTTTGCTTTTTTTTTATTTTTACTTTTTGAAATCTGTGTATTTTGTTTCTAGTGTGAGCATTTGAAAATTTTAAACACTTTTAAGATCTGTTCTTGTGTTGCTACTGTGGTTATTTGAAATCTTTTAAATAAACACAGAAGGTGAAAAAGGTGATTCCTCATTAAAGATTTCAAGTCTTGTGAGTTTGGAAGTCCTTGTTACTTGTCAGTTCAGTGTATGGTTATTGTCAGCACCCATCCATAGTAGTTATTTGCTTAGACCAATTAGAGTTACAGTGGACCCCCGTATTCCCGGGGGGATGGTACCATTCCCCGCGAATGCTCAAAATACGCAATTTCTTTTTATTTTGGTCCCATTTATCTCCCACAAGGAAATTTTAGTAGACAAAATTTATTTTTCATATTCCACGATTTCAAATATCTGTTAAGATCACAATTGAGTTAGTAGAATGTGAGGTATGGCAGCTACAGAGTTAAACAAGTTCCCTTTACAGAATTAAAACTCCTTTTAAAATTGACCGCTAAGACTTCTGAAAATTTGTTTAGATTTGATTTTCAAAAGCAAAATGAACAATGACTTTCGGGATATAAGACAGCGTTATAGTTTGAACTTTGTAGCTTCCCTTTTTGTACATGAAAACTTACCCAGCAGATATATACTTAGCTATAGACTCGGTCGTCCCGACAGAATTTCAAAACTCGCGGCACACGCGACAGGTAGGTCAGGTGATCCACCATTCCCGCCGCTGGGTGGCGGGATCCGGAACCATTCCCGTTTTCTAAGACAGAATTTCTCTGTCGCTTGAACGGACAACATCTGTTGTTTGTTCCTCCATCTTGGATTTCAACTCGTTTGCCGAGAATTTGGATTGGTTTTTTGGTGACGTATTCTGTTTTTTCTCTGGCTTGGCATACGCTTATTGTGGACTGTTTTTCGACTTTGATATAGACTGCTCTTTCACGATGTCTGACGCTAAGGTTTCACCTATCTTTAGAGTTTGTAGTAGGGAAGGTTGTAAAGTTAGGCTACTGAAATCATCGGTAGATCCTCATAACGTTTGCGCAAAATGTAGAGAGAATGAATGTTCTTTTAATAACACCTGTATTGAGTGCGAGAACCTAACAGAGCTTGAATGGAAGGAGTTATCTTCTTATGTTAGGAAACTTGAGAGGGATAGAGTAAGGAAAGCTTCAGCTATATCATCAAGTAGATCTTGTTCTCTAGAACAGGACGCTCATAACTCTCCTGTTACTAACGATTTTCCCTTAGCCACAGCTGCTTCTCCCGGTACTGAATCCAAAGATTCTTCCTCTGAAAGGGAAAATGTGAAAGCTTCAATCAAGAAACTCCAAGCTCAGTTACGAGCGTTAAATGAAGGTAAGAGTGGTGATAGTGATTTGTGCAGTGTCCCCAGTGCAGTGGAGGGGGCGTCTGACCGGTTCCTCATTGCTCCTAGGCCTAGACCGCTTCCAAACTCCCAGGACCAGGGGAGGAGGAATGTCGAAAGCCGCAGGGAGGATGCAGAACATCCCCAACGGTCAGGCGTCCCTTCGGCAGATCCTGTTGTAAAGTCCCAGGTTGCCTTGGATAGCCGCAGAAAAGGCATCCTAAGGGAGTGTTTTTCGGCCTTGGACTCTTCCTCTCCTAAACGAGGATGGAGTTCGGCCTCTCAATCGCGCCCTTTGAAGAGAGCCTGGAAGGCGCCAAAAGGAGACGCGGCTGATTCTAGCCCAGAGCGTTTTCCCGAGTATTGGCCATCGGATCCTAAGAAGGCGAGACAGGAGGAGCCCTCTCTTCAGGATCCCACGAAGAAGTTCCTGATGAACCTGCAGGAGCAGTTATCCTCTCTAGTAGGCTCTTTCTCTAAGGATTCAACAAGGAGGAAAGATGTTTCGCTCCCTGTTAAGAGTTCCTCTAAGCGCCCCTCTTCGTATAAGAGAGAGCCCTCACACTCTCCAAGGCGATTATCTCCTTCGTCGAGAGACTCTTTGGACAGGAGTTTTTCTCCTGACAGGCGATTCCTTTCGCCCTGTAGGCGCTCTTCTCCAAGAGATAAGCGCCCTCCTTTGGACAAGGTTTTGAATCCTAGCAGACAGGAAGTGCGTAGCCTCTCCTCTTCTAGACGCCGTGAATCGAGCAGAAGTCTCGATCGGTTTAGGTTCAAGGAGCCTGAAGAGAACCTAAACAAATTCAAGTATCAGGATCCTTTGGGACTCCAGGACCAGGATTGGAAACAGGAGTCAGTCAGGCGCAAGGAGGCAGTGAGACGTAAGAAAGGGCGTCAAGAGCCTCTCAAGCTCCAGGATTCAGGGCGTCAGGAGTCAGTTAGACGGCAGGAGTCAGGGCGCCAGGAGCCTGTTAGGCGTCAGGAGTCAGGACGCCAGGAGCCTGTTAGGCGTCAGGAGTCAGGGCGCAGGGAGTCTTTCAAGCGCCCTGAGTCAGGGCGCCAGGAGCCTACCAAGCGCCGGGAGTTTTGTGAACCTCAAGTGAATAGACAACAAGAGTCTAGTAGGCGCAAGAATGTTTTTGACTGCCAGGAGCCTTATTCTTCTTACAGAAGTTTGTCGATCATTCAGCGCTCCCCTTCTCGGGAAAGGAGTACTTCTTCCGCGAAGAGCCCTATCACTTCCAAACGGTCTCCTTCAGTTGATCCTTTGGAAGAAGTGTCGGATGATGAAAAGCCCGTAGATGTGGCAGTTTCGGACTACAAGAGGCTCTCACTTCTACTTCTCAAGGAGTTCAGAGACTCCCTTCATCCTGCTGATCCTCCTTCACCAGGATCATTAATGTCCACTACCAAAGCGCATAAGTCTTCTTCATTCGTCAAGATGCGCCCTGCATTATGCATGAAAAAGGCTTAAAGACCTTTTCAGAATGGTTAGCCTCAAGAAGGGAAGCGGGCAAAACAGTTTTTTCCTGCCCTCCTTCTAAGTTAACAGGTAAACCTGGAAGGTGGTACGAGACCAAAGAACCCATGGGGTTAGGCCTCCCTTCATCCGCAGACGCGGACTTTGCGTCTTTGGTAGACTCATCCAGGAGGAAGTCTTTGCTTTCTTCTAAAGCAACATGGGGCATGTGTGAGCTAGACCATCTTCTAAAGGGTCTCTTTAAGACTTTCGAAGTGTTTAATTTCATGGACTGGGTATTGGAAGCATTAGCTAAGAGAGCTCAAGACACTGACTTCGTCTCGATGGAAGAACTTTCAAGTGTCCTGGCTTGCTTGGACAGAGCAGTTATGGACGGTTCCATAGAAGTTGCCTCTCTTTTCGGAATAGAAGTTTTAAAGAAGAGATCGGTCTTTAGCTCTTTTCTAGCAAGAGCCGTATCACCTTTACAAAGATCCTCTCTTCTTTTCGCCCCTTTGTCCTCTCATCTGTTCCCGCAGGAGACGGTTAAGGAGGTTGCAAAATCTCTAACGGAGAAAGCAACTCAGGATCTCCTCACACACTCGGCTAAGAAGTTTAGGCCGGCCGTGCCTATTGAAAAAAGAGAGAGACCCTCTTTTGTGCAGCCCTTTCGAGGTGCCTCCTCTTCTAGAACCCCTCTTAGAGGTCGCAGACCAGAACGGAGGAGTAGATCATCTAGAAGGTCCTTCGGGAAATCTAGATGAGCAGAGAGTCCTCCAGACAAAAGTAGGCGCCAGACTACTCCATTTTGCAAAAGTCTGGGCGCAGAAGGGAGCGGATTCTTGGTCCCTCTCGATCCTGAAAAAAGGATACTTGATCCCCTTCAGGGAAAATCCTCCCTTGACGACAACTCCAAGGGAGTTGAGTGCAAGATACTCAGATCCGGTCCGAAGACTAGCTATTCTGCAGGCAGTGGAACAGATGATTTCCAAAGAAGCGGTAGAACTGGTTCAAGATCTCCAGTCTCCAGGATTTTACAATCGGTTGTTCCTGGTACCGAAAGCATCGGGGGGATGGAGACCGGTGCTAGACGTCAGTGCCCTGAATTTCTTTGTTATGAAGAAGAAATTCTCGATGGAGACGTCTTCCTCTGTTCTGTCTGCTCTTCGTCCAGGGGACTGGATGGTGTCCCTGGACCTTCAAGATGCGTATTTCCATGTGCCAATTCATCCGGCATCACGGAAATACCTAAGATTCATGTTCCAAGGGAAAGTATTCCAGTTCCGAGCGATGTGTTTCGGACTTTCGACTGCCCCTCAAGTCTTCACGGACATCATGAGGAATGTAGCTTATTGGCTACATCTGGAAGGGATCAGGATCTCTTTATATCTGGACGATTGGCTAATAAGAGCCCAATCGGAGAAACAATGTCTGGAGGACCTTTTCTTTACTCTAAAATTGACAAAGTCCCTGGGACTTTTAGTCAATCTCGAGAAATCCATGCTGACTCCCCAGCAAAGCATTGTCTATCTGGGGATTCAGATGGATTCTCGGGATTTTCTAGCGTATCCTTCGCAGGAAAGGAGAGAACGCTGCTTGGAAAAGGTGGCAGTCTTCTTAAGGAAAGAACATTGTTCCGCGAGGGAATGGATGAGCTTACTGGGGACCCTCTCCTCGATGGAACAGTTCGTTTCCTTAGGAAGACTACACCTAAGACCCCTTCAATTTTATCTGAAGGAGAGATGGGATTGGAAGTCCCAAGATCTGGGAGAAACCTTTCCAATCTCCAAGGAAATCAAGGAGAATCTCCTCTGGTGGTTAGATCCACAAAAACTAAGCAAGGGGATCTCCCTTCACTTAGAGAACCCTCGCCTAGCGTTATTTGCAGACGCCTCAGATTCAGGGTGGGGAGCAACCCTAGGTTCGGAAGAAGTGTCAGGCACTTGGGAAGGAGAACAAGTGTCCTGGCACATAAACAAGAAAGAACTAACAGCCATTCATCTGGCTCTAGTTCATTTCGAGGAACAGGTCTCAGGTCTGGTGATTCAAATTCACTCGGACAATACAACAGCCCTTGCATATATAAAGAAATAGGGGGGGACGCATTCCTTTTCCCTGTACGAGTCAGCAAAGGATCTACTGATTTGGGCAGGCGTAGACACCTACGCCTTCCCTCCTTTCCAGATAGTAGGGGAAGTATTGAGGAAGTTCGCTTGCTCAGAGGGAACAAAAATGACCCTCATCGCTCCCTTCTGGCCAGCTCTCGATTGGTTCACAGAGGTGCTGGAGTGGATAGTAGATTTTCCAAGATCGCTTCCACTAAGGAACGATCTTCTCAAACAGCCCCACTTCGACAGATTTCACAAGAGCCTCCCCGCTCTAAGTCTGACCGCCTTCAGACTGTCGAAGGACTCGTCAGAGCAAGGGGCTTTTCACGCGAAGTGGCGAAGGCTATTGCAAGAGCCAGAAGAGTTTCCACCTCTAGGGTTTATCAGTCGAAGTGGGAGTTGTTTAGAAGATGGTGTAAGAATAAGAAAATATCCTCTTCCAGTACCTCTGTAACTGAAATTGCTGATTTTCTTCTCTATTTGAGAAAGAACTGTAACCTGGCAGTATCGACAGTAAAAAGTTACAGGAGTATGCTGGCCTCAGTCTTTCGACATAGAGGACTAGATCTTACTAATAATAAAGATCTCCATGACCTTATAAGGTCTTTCGAAACCACGAAAGACCAGAAAATCAAGAAACCTAGCTGGAACTTGGATGTGGTCCTTAAGTTCCTAATGTCAGAAAAATTCGTACCGTCTCACACAGCTTCATTTAAAGACTTGACTAGAAAGTCCTTATTTCTATTTGCATTAGCAACAGCTAAGAGAATTAGCGAGTTGCAAGCCTTGGAAGGTAAAGTTGGTTTTAGGAAGGATTCAGCGGTTTGCACCTTTAAACCACTTTTTCTAGCGAAGAACGAAAATCCCTCAAAAACCTTGGCCAAGAAGCTTTGAGGTAAAAGGACTCTCTTCACTAACAAGAAGAGAACTAGAGAGGACTTTGTGTCCAGTCAGGGCACTCAAGTTCTACCTGAAGAAAAAAGTGTTGCTAGGAGGTACAGAAGAAAGTCTCTGGTGCTCTGTAAAGGATCCGAAAAGATCGATTTCGAAGACTGCCCTTACGTTCTTCATAAAGGATTTAATAAAGGAAGTTCAACTTACTTGCAATGAAGAGCACCTCAAAATTCTCAGAGTAAGAGCGCATGAAGTGAGAGCCATAGCTATGTCAATGGCATTTCACAAAACATGGTCTCTTCAGGCACTGATAGAGTCAACGTTTTGGAGGTGTAATTCTGTGTTTGCCTCCAATTACCTAAGAGACGTTAAAATTTCTTACGAAAAGTGCTTTGCTCTGGGAGCGTATATTTCTGCGAATTCAGTGCTGGGAGAAGGGGCTGAGGCTAATCCTTCTTAACTTACTTTAGTGTTTAAATTTGTCTTTTATTGGTGGTTGTTTTTATTGGTTGATTGTCAGAGGGAATAGGGGACCCTCTTGCAATTCATAGGTTATAACAGTACTAACATGGTCAGGTGATCGGGATTGGCTTCAGTGCTCCTTGTGTTTACTTATAGAAACCTTAACTCTGTCATGTAAGAGGGCTAGTCCCCATTGATAGGACAAAGGTAAAGGCTCTACCATGTAAGTGGGTCAGCCCCCATTGGTACGATCCAGAGTAGGCTCTGTCGCGTAAGCGGGCTAGCCCCCATTGACACGATCCAAAGAGTTATTCAGCCATAGGTTCATACCTCACTGGGACTCTTGAGGCAGGCAGACTCAGAGACAGTAGTCATGAAGTCTTCAGCCCAATCAGGTAGGAACCATGGATTATTATATCCAAGAACATATGTTGTTTTTTCCCTGTTTTTAATGTATTTAGTATAAGTATTATCTTTATGTTTAGCTGTCTCTTACCCCCCACCAAGGGTGCCAATCAGCTAAGTATATATCTGCTGGGTAAGTTTTCATGTACAAAAATGATATATTGTTAAGATACAATAAAGTTTTGTACATACTTACCTGGCAGATATATACGATTAATGGCCCACCCATCCTCCCCTCAGGAGACAGGTGGAAGAGAAATTCTGTCTTAGAAAACGGGAATGGTTCCGGATCCCGCCACCCAGCGGCGGGAATGGTGGATCACCTGACCTACCTGTCGCGTGTGCCGCGAGTTTTGAAATTCTGTCAGGACGACCGAGTCTATAGCTAAGTATATATCTGCCAGGTAAGTATGTACAAAACTTTATTGTATCTTAACAATATCATTTTTCACAGTTAAAAATAAATAAATCTTATTGCAGTTTTGGCTTGAGTGCACATTTGTTATTATTATTATTATTCAGAAGATAAATCCATATTCATATGGAACAATCCTACAGGGCCATTGACTTGAAATTCAATCATCCAAAGAGTATGGTGTTCATGTGAAAGAAATTATGAAAGATTAGTAAATAAGTGATTAAGAATTGTAAAATACTTGAATAAGGGCAAGATGAACTATTAATTCTACCCATTTCTTTTTCAGCTTCAAGAGGAAATAGTGAGTTTGCCAACAAAGTGAGATGTTTGATGGATATGGGTGTTGGGGAACACCAAGCCCTCGTTGCTCTGTCATCTTGTAACTGGGATATGGAACGTGCAATCGAACAACTATTTTCGTAGACATTCACTCCCAGGGTTAATCTAGATACAGTGATCTTTCATGATTCAAAGGGGAGGGAGGGAGGGAGGGAAGGGAGCTCATATTCATTTACCACATCAACAAGAGAAAGCCACACCTTTTAAGTTTCCTTGCTTATATTGCTTCATCAATAATGTTAACATGCAAGCACTAAGCCATAGTATTATGGGCATGAGTTGATAGTCCCACCGCATTATATCCTTCCAAGTAACATAAACTTTACTGTACATGAATTATGGTTAACCCGATTATAGATGTATGAATATATAAAAGATACTTTCTCATTTCCTTGTCTTCATTAGGCACGAGAATGTAAACCTTTATATTTAGAGGGAATCAGTTACATGCATGTGAACTAAAACAAGGAATTGCAAATAACTTATTTGTCAACCACAGCTGAAATTCAGCAGAATTAAGAACATCGTTGTTGATCCTGCACGATGTGGCATTTAGATGATTTATATCACTGAAGGGTAACACCAATACAAGCTTCATTTAAAGGAGTCGCTGTAGCACCACACCTTTGCTCTTTCTCTCAAGTACTGTTAGTTTTTCCGTTAAGGTAAGAAGTCTTTAATTTATTGAACACATCCATCATAATGATATAAATTACCCTATCTAGGAATACAATTGTTTTATTCTTATCGTGAGGTTTAGATGACAATCATCTGTTTTATTGTGGAAATGTAATATTATAGACCAGGAACTAGCATTTTGTATAAAGTGATTTGTGCTTTAGATGCAGATCTTGAATTATCATATTGATAAAGATGTCTGGTAAGTACTGTTGCATTCCAGATTTGGTTAGTTGTTGACTTCAGATTTGCACCTCTCCAAAAGTATGAGAAGTCATGTTATACCTGTTGTCTAGTAAATTATTCACTCACACCTGTTAGTTTTTTGGATACACTTCTGCACCATTACCGCTAGAAAGAAAGAAAATTAAAAGTTAATGAGATGATGCATAAATTGATGGGGTGTCTGACTACTGTAATGAAAAATCAGATTGTTTCTAGCAACTTAGGAACTTGACTCGAGAGATCCATATAAACCTTGGTAAATGAATGGAATGTGCCAAGTCTGAATGACTGCTATCCTTGAACTATGTTGAAGTGTGTTTGGTTGACAATTGCAGTTACTAGTCCATTTTCCAGTCAATAGATTCCCAACCCTCTAGAAAAACAGTTGATAATTTTTCTAGTCAAGTGCAGTAGCCTTCTTGTTTTGTCTTCAACTGCAAGTGTTTTGCATGATTGTCGTATTGTTATTAGTAGGCTGTTAATGCTTTGTTGGACTTCAGCAACCTTTTTTAGCATGCTTGTTCAAACTTTAGTGGAGACATATAGGTTTGAATCTAGAAACTTCATGGTATTATGTGAGGCCGTTCACTAGAAATCAATCATTGCATGTCTAAAGTATTGTAAGGAATGAGAGGACAGTGAACTTTAAACTTAAAGCAGATTTAGCTGAACATAGTTAAATGTTAGCCTGCCTTTGCAGATGATTCCAATTCAAGGCAATGTAAGAAATTGTTTTCTTGAATGCTTTTCAGTTTTCATCGGCTAAGAACTTGAAGCTTATTTTAGTAAACCTTTTTTACTGAAAGTTTGGTTGTTCATCAATTGGCATCATATTTTGAAAAACAGCATTATTGGTTTGTTAGTGAAGATTGATATATGTATGACTGAATTTTATCTGTGGTGGTATCCAGGAGCTTACTGATTAAGTAAGATAGTTTATTCCTAAAGGTCAGGACTTTGATTTAAAAAAGAAAATTAGATTTTTAAACTAGAAGACTTTTTATTTGGGAAAACTCATACAGTTGACACTTTTTACAGACTTTATGTAATGTTAGATACAAGGGTAAGCTTTTGAGGATCAGTTATATCCAACATTGTATGAAAAATGTTACAGGTTGTACAGAAGGTGGTTTTCAGCTTGTATAATACCATATGCTAAAATGTATACATTAATAGTTACACGTACATTACTTACATGTTCTGTACTGTGTTATTTATGATCCCACTGGATAGACAACTGTAGCTGATGCCCTTTTTCACACACTTTTAACTCCCAGGAATTTCAAGTCCTCTGTATAGTATTCAGTGATGAAAAGTTAGAAAATGCTATTCAAAGTTATTCTGTTTTTTATGACTTGTAGGAAAAAATGTTCATCACTAATAATGAACATGAAACATGCACTATTGGTGTTGTGTACAAATGTAGGCCTGGGAGGAGGGATTTTCTTAAGAATATTTAGAAAAAAAATAAGTCCTTTATTTCATAGCTGCTTGATTAAGTTTTCTTATACATATTCATTAAACTTTTAAGTAAACATTGTGAACCACCTTTTATGCCCTTAGTAGTCAGAAATTACCTTTAAGCTATGGATTTCAACACAGGAGGTAGTTGGTGGCTATTAATAATGAATTATTTAAATTTCAGTCCAGATTAGTACTCCAGATACTTCCTCACAAACGTGATACTCCTTGTAGGCAACCAGGCCATATAATGTGATAGATAAAACCTGAGATTGAGTGGTGTGTCAGGGACTCTTCTGTTATTGTCTTGGAAGCATCTCTTATTAGCTTTGCCAAGAAAAGGTGTGATGTTGTTAAACAATTTTTACAGTGAAAGAGTGGTCCCTATTATTTTGTTGCCTCTATCCTAAATGATACTTAAAGGTAATGTAAATAGTCATTTATTTTTCCAATTTCAACCTTATCCTTCACGTGGATGGACTGTGGTAATCATGTAGTTGTCTGTGTTTCAGAGGTGATTATATTTAGCATGCTTGCACATTTGTCAGGACTGACTCCCTTGAGAAGTATTTTGTTCCGTAGCCTTTAACATTCCATCTTTCATGTGGCTTGGTTGGTGTCTCCAGCTTCCATTTAGAGGGCTATGGAATTATTGTCGGAAATTGAAATGTATCTTTTGAAAACCCCATCTAAAGAATGGATCAAAATACATTTCAGTTCATTCAACCAAGTGCCTAAGTTGCAGATTGAACCGATGTAGCTTGATCGACAGCTTTGAAAGCAGTCTTACATAATATATGGTTACAGCTGTGTTTTTATAATGAAATAAAAAAATGGAAGAACAATTAGCAATTATTAGACACCTTGCGATGACTTGAGTTACTAGTATTACGCATTCTCTCCAGAAGATCTGGAGGAAAACAATCTTGAGTTGAATGGTGGTATCTCTTTTTCAGAATTGTAGTATATGCATTTATGGAAGTTAGATTTTTTTCCCATGGTTATTTTTGTTTTCAAGTTCGAAGCCAGTTTATTACTTTGAGGAGATTTGATTTAAACTCTTACTCTCTGGTGTAGTTTGCCTTTTGTTTATACTGATAGATTTGTAATATATTTTTTCTAAGCTATATGTGGTATGTTTGTTGCTTTCTTTCTTTCTTGAATAGCTTCACAAAAGTTTACACAAAGAAAATTATTTTGTAGAAGTTTGCACCACAGAAATCTACTTGTAAAGATGGACTTGATTAACTTTTTTCTTCTGTAGTTGTCTGAGTGTTGGCGATACTTGATTTCAGCAGGTGACCCTTTATGTATATTTTTGCATTTTCTTGTATTTGGTTTAACAGCATTTAATTTTCCAAGCAATTCTAAGTTGAAACCCCCCTTTATTTTTGAGTGTGAAAGAGTCTTGGAAAAATGTTACCCATAATATTTAAAAGGCTTTTTATTTTATTATATGAAATGGAGTCCTTTTTGGTCATTTGTCTTGGGAAAAGCTGATAAGTTAATGTATTGATAAAATTACAATGCTGCACATTGGTTCTAGTTATTCTTGTATTAGGCAGTAGTGGTAATTTATTTTCATTCATAAATTTTTTTTACTTTGTTGATGATTATGAAATGTCTGTGCAACAAATGAGCCTCTTATACCTTAATGCTTAGTAGGACTGTTGATTTTGTTCTCAAAAATAAGTTGGTTGGCTGAAACCTTCATGACCAGAGAAAAGTTCTTTGTCTCACAAACCTGACAAAGTTGCAAAAGTTTCTTCTTGAAACTTATGGAAAGTTGAGGACTTTCAGTTATTTGCTTTTTAACTATTTCGAATTGGTCAGTCAAGCAAGTTTTATTATTATTTTTTTAATGCCTTTTCAGTGTTTATTATGACATCTGTATCCATAAGTGGTATTTACACAAAAAATAATATGCCCATACAGTACTCCAGAACATCATCAGCAACTCAACATAAATATGACGCAAAGAGATATGGTACACAGTACATATATTCTATCTAATATCCATCTAATAAAAGAAGTCTGTTCTCTTGACCTATCTATGATTCTGTTTTCAAAGCAGAATTGTCTGCAATATAGTCAGCAGTTGTGATTATTATAAACATAATCCCCCCCTTTTTTTGTTGATTGTTTATTTTCAGTGACTTAGTTGTGGTAGAGAAGTCATAAATTACTGTCTGAAGAGGCCCTTTGGTATCAGATCGAGCTGTATTTCCATAAATGTGAGCCTTTTAGAATTGCTTAAATAAGTTTTGATTCTTACTCATGTAGGCGCAAAGGGAAATGAAAATAGTTATAATGCTGCAAAGCATCATCCTCAGTGATTAGATTAAAAGTGGTTATTCCTGTCATTAAATGTTTTAACATCAATAAAACCCATCATCTGTATTGAACGGCAGGCTTGATTGGCTAAGGAATCCAATTTTGATGAAAAGCCCTTGTGTTGAATAGTTTTTTTTTTTTTTTTTCTTTCAAAATTACCACCACATTTAACTAATTTCCTCCCACTTTCTGAAGGGTCACACTTATCTAACTCTTTGGGTGCTTGACGAGTAACCCACATGACCCAAACCCAGAAATTTGAGATTGAGGAACAATACTTGTAGTTGATCATGTTTTAACTTCAATTTTCAGCCAACAATAAATTTTGATAGTTTGAAAAAATGCTTTGAAGAAAGTGTCGTAATCCTTAACATAGTCAGTTTATTTATTATGAACATTCTCCATTACAAACCTACCAAGAGCATAGTAAAAAAGCAGGTGCCGAAATGAATGCTGATTCTTGAGTTATCTGTGTCACAAGTGTAGAATTTTTTTTAGAGCTAGCCTGAATAATTGCTTTCAAACTAGGGTTCATTTTATGGGGTGGTTTCTGGAGGTATGCCTTGCATGGCTTACTGCCAGTTGTAGAGAAGGTTCCGTGGAGTGTCCCAATGGTCCTTGAGTTTTATGTCTTGTCTTTTACTTTTTAGATGTAAAAAAGGGAGATTCATTTCTGTGCTAAACAAAAAATATAATACTTTGAGGAACAGAGACTACATATACATTTCTTTTAAGTGGAATCCTGAGCTCATTAACAAGTGACGGTAGCAAACAGTAATGTTAAAGTTATTGAGTATTTGAAATAATTGCACTTATTCTGTTTTGTTACTTAATGTCTTACACTTACTGTTTGATTTCATTTTTATTACTTAATGTCTTACATTTACTGTTTGGTTTCATTTTTGATACTTAAATATCTTTTACACTTCTGGATAGAATTTATTGTCATTCTTCATTTCACCCCAAGCAACAGCTGTAGCTGTGTTGTAAAGGTTTCCCCAAGTTTGCCAGTCTGAAGTGTGCCATACACCATACACTTAAACTGCTGAAATTCATCTGAAGACACTGCCATTATTTGCATATCTATGCCGGAGAAGGTTTGTACATTTTATGTTTGAAGTGTATCCTTACAAAGTACAAATGTCTTATTTTCCATAAGCCCTGCAGCTTGATATTGTTTGGTGTGAGCTGGTGATTGATATGTCAAATGGTTAAAGAATTGAGTGTTTCATCCATTTTGTTCAAGGCCATTAGGCCTCAACTTCAGTTACACAAGCACTTTTCTTTCTGCAGTCAGTATGCTAATTGATTTTTGTAAGACATATGTTCTAATGTATTTTATTGTACGTATTGTGTTTTTTTTAGTATAGATCATTGCTTATTTTTCTGCTGAATTTAACAGGGTTGTAACACCATTCTTTTTAGATCATTTTATTTGATTATAGTATGATTTGGTATGTGCCTAGTTATTGCAAATAAGTATGTCTCCACATGCAGTAAGGGTCAGTCAAGTTGAAAAGTTTTTGGTTTCACTCAGAAATAGGTAGGATGATGGTTCTTGCACAATTTGTCAGTGTTTTGCAGTCTCCCTTGAATCCAGTGCTCTTATTATGCCGAAGTTCAAACACTACTTTCTTCTTGTTAAGGATTGCTGCACTCTGGGTTGCAAATGCCTCTCAAGAGTGTGGATGTCATTTTTAGATGCAAATGGTGACCATACATGCGGAATGTGAGTTAGGTACTAAGTGGATATAAGATAGTTTTAGATGGAGCAAGTTGCGTGGATCAGCAATCTAGAGCCACTTCCACCTGCACTGTGTTGATGGAAACAGTTGAAAAAGAGTTTTTCGACTGTTACCATTTTCAAGTGTAATTCTCCTATTAATGTTATGACTTTTTCCAGGGAGTCTGTCATAACTCATAATAGCTTGAAATTTGTGAAGGGCATTTAGAACCATGGTAGTTTCATTGCTCACTTTAAATTCTTGTTCAGTTTGGTGTTGATCTCATATTTCATTCTACATGATTGATGTGCAGGTATTGTCTGGATCAGCCTAGGAGTGAGTAAAACATGTCAGCTTAAGATTTTTTGTAACTCTCTTGCAGATGGTCATCCCCAAGATGTTGGGCAAAAATGTTCCCTGAACCAGTATTGATTCCTTTAGGCTTGGCTGTTTGTTGTTCAGTCCAGTGTTGTCATCCTCAACCACACAAATGGGATCCAAGTGTCTGTTAGTGATTGGTGTTCACACATATCTGTAATGGAGCTCATCTTCTGTGATGTTTTCTTGCTTATTTTTAAATGGTGGAATAAGAAGGTAGTCCTAATAAAGTATTTGACTGTCTTTATGAATTTCCTTAGGGCCAAGTTTCTTTTGAGACTCATAACCACGAAACTTCCTGTTTTGTCTAATTTGAAATTTTGCCTATGCTCAAGACTCAAAGAATCTTGCCTGCAGTTTAAAAGGCTAAGAACTGACTCCTATTTGTAATTATTTTAAGTAATCATAGTGCACCAAGAAATTCTTGAGGGTGAGGCTAATGTCTCATATAAGGTTTATCATATTCTGGCTGATTTTATAGTGCTCTTGGAAATAGATGATTGATAATGCATTCTTGCACTCTTGCTGTTGGGCAGATTAATACAAAAGGATGATTACAGTGTTTTCCAAAACCTAGTGATCCCATTCTTTTAGGATGTCAAAGCCATGGTAGTAAAACTGAGGGCAAGCAAATGTTTTACCTCTGCCATCCATTCAAGACTTGTTGGGGTAGTGGTCAGTATGGCAGTTGTGTTTATTCGTGGTCTTGTTTTTGTGGGACTGCAGTGACTCATTTCAAGCTATGTAACCTTCACAAGATGGTTTTATTGTTCCTAGAGGGGAATCGCATTTCATCCAGGACTAGTGACACTGTACATGCGGCATAGGCTCTCAGTGCACTGTGACAGGTAAAGGTTCCAGAGTCTTCGTCGTGGTGCAACAGTAGCACATCTTTCTAAGAAATACTGACATTATAACAGATGAGTATGTTCCTAATACACATTCTCACAGTGGCAAAGACTCAGGTTCTTGACACAATGCTGTCAGATGCTCATGTTTCCAAGGTGTCAGCAAACTGTGACAGAAAAACAGGTTTCTGAGACACATTGTCTCCATGTGATAGAGGCATAGTTAATTAAGATGCCTCGACAAGCTGTGCCTAATTTCCCCGAGACATTCATGCCATTGAAAACTTCCTAAACACCAAGATGACATTTAAAAATGCTAAGATGTGATGATGATGCAGTACATAGCTCTGAGACAGAGTCTGTCTGCAGCACATTGGGAATGATTGAACACAAAGAATCAGACAGACCGGATGTTACATTGTAGCAAGGAATATTTCAACACTGAATGTCTTCACATGAGTGTTGACTCTGAATGAGATGACTGTTAATACAAAGGTGCAGAGGAGGGAACAGGATGACTTTATTCATTATGAAGATCAACCATTGGTTCCAGCATTTTTTTCCTTATTTTACCAGTTAGGGGAGTTCGTTGTCCTTCTGTAGTCCATGATAAACAGCACAGAACTTTTCTGGTGTATTGATACCATATTTCAGTTCTCAGTTGACAGCTCACAGTACTAGGCAGTACAGCAAGTGATTAGAGGTTTGTAGCCGATGATTAATTTTCAGTTTTGTATTTTTCTTTCAGCATTTTCTTGTTTTTCTTTACTGTACATTACCACCTGCTGTAGGTTGTGAATCTTGGAGGTAACTATTAGAAAATTAGAGTATGACATACCATCAGACCAACATTCCAGCATTAAAACATTTGAGTGCTCTTTTTGTTCATGTTTTCCCAGAAAGTCTTTCAGCTGTGCTTAGATCTTTGATAAAGATGTGGTTGTAGCTTTTAACTCAAACTGCCATACATTACTCATTTGGAATAGTATTACAGTTATTTTCATTGTGTAGAGATATTTGAAAATGCTGGGATATCTTGTATGTGAAGTTGATGGCATCATTGAGTCTTAGTATTTATGGTTTAAGTTACACTCAGTGCAGATGGTAATAATATTTTCAAGAAAGATTTGAGTAAGGAACAGGTTTTTACTTGAACTTTTCTATCCATTTTAGTTTGGTGTGTTACATTTGTAAAGGCAGGGAAGTTTATAGATAGAAATCAGCTTCTCTGATTTATGTACGATCTAATGCACTGCTGTTTCAATGTTTTATATCACACATGTATTATAAATGATGTAGAGTTTTTGGATCTGCTGAATTTCTGGCAAAGGTGTGGTAAGTCAAGCCCCTACCACACGATGGGCAAATACACAGCAGCCAGACACTGTTACCAATTTTGTGGGTGGCTGACAATCATGAGTGTGGTCCAAGTCATAGGTTTGCCTGCCTTGGACTCTTTGATCTGGTAACAGTTTAAAGCGGGAAAATTATGGGCAAATCCAAGTGCCCGTCATGTCTTTTGCCCCTCGTGTGGAAGGGGCATTAATCATCTTGCTTTACCTTGTTGAATATATGAACTGTAAGAAGAGAGCAGTATCTGTGAGGTACCATTTACCATAGGTTTGCTACCCCATGAGTGCACTGTTTATCAAGAACTGGTATAGAAAACATCAGTTTATCATTTACTATGTTAGTGTAGCCTGTAAAGTATTAATGTTTAAGTTGTTAAAAAATTCCAAACTCCTCCCTTTTTTCTTTTATTTTTTAATAAAAAGAACACTTCTGCACTGTGACATTGTCAGAATATCTTACACTGTATATTGGGTAGTGAACAATTAATATAAACTGGAGTGAGAAACTCACGAAGAGCAACTGTTTCATCATATCACTCTACTGCTCAGATTATCCACTTTAATTGCCTGGGTTCTTAGAAAGTGATCTGATGAGTAACCCAATTGTTCTTCAGTTGCATTGCAGTGATTGCAAAAAAACTTTATTCCCAGTGCTGTACCTTCAAGTTGGTACGACATGAAAAACAGATTCATTCACCTCATCTTTTACACTGGCTCAATTTTTTTATAACTGAATGTGGTAGGTTGACAATGAAAATTGATAACTTGAATTTGGACACCCTTGTAGAAATATTGTGTATAATGTGTTTAATGTTTGTTATCATTTGGGATTATCTAAAGTTTTTTTTTAGGAGTAAGGTATGTAAATAATGGTTTAGATTTTGCTTTTTAGAGTAATAAAGCATGTCTGTACTGACACCGCAGGTAATTCCATTTATATTGATAATAAAAGGAAATACATACTCTTGAGAATATTCATTATTTTTAATTTGGCTATTTAATTTCAGCACCCAACCTTTACGACATATTTGAAAGTAGTTTAATGAGACCACAAAGTGATTTCTAGACTCCTTGATAGATGAAGAAAACTGTAACCATAAAAATGAGTTGGAACAGCCAGATGGGAAGAGATTAAAGAAAATATCATAAGTAGTAAAAGGGAAAGAAATGCAGATGGGAGCCAAAGGGATATATCAAAACAAATTTTGTGATGTGATTGGCACACAGCGGGCTTTACTACCAGGAGTAAGTAACTTGCATATTGAGGAGTTACAATTGACTTTACTTTTGAAAGGTATGTATGAACCACATGAATTCTGTACCTTTTTTCCCCCATATGATTTTCCGTTTTAGAGTACCAGACCTTGGTATCTTGCATTAATAGGCAGTGTATGATTTGATTAAGGTAGATAAGTGACACCATCTACTATCTGGCAAATGAGTATGATGGCAACCGTCCTATGCACACCTAAGACACCCATGTGTTTCAGTCTTTTTCTCATTACATTACAATGTTGAGTTCAGTCTTCTATTAGGATAATTAAACCATGGATACTCTATCACAGTAAACATAGTAAATGTATTTGAAAATATTAATGTCAATTTTCCCCCGTCATCTGTTTTTTACTATTACGTTAACAAAACAAAATTTATTATAATACTTATAGACACATTACAGAACTGTGGAATACAAGAAACAATAAGAATAATAATGATTTCTTAATCTAAATACAGGTATATCACAGCTGCCAATTTTGAAATGTTTGTTACCATTAAAAAATATATGATAGGACTTGGGTAATAATAAGTCTTACATTTCTATGGTTCTTTACAGGAAGGAGATTTAAAGATGGAAGAGTACAAGTCATCATTTGACAAGCAAATTTTAGAAACTAATTTCTGTAAAGTAGTTCTGTGCATACTATTAATTTAACAAGCCTTTACATTTATGATTTCAAAGAGGCAACATATACATCCTAAGCCAACATTCATAAAACAAATTAAGGTTCACCTTTCACACTATTCATATAAAACTTCCTGGTGGGAGGAGAGGCTACTGCTTGCATTATGCCTTGCATCACACTGCTAGATAATATTAAAGGTACTTTGAAACTTTACCCTAATACAATTTTCAACTCCATTTGTGACTAGATGTAATTAGAAACTGTAAGGACACATCATAGCAAACCTTTGAATGACTAACCAAATACCTACTCAAGCAGATAGGCAGTTGAAGTTGGGAAGATCTCGCCAATTTGGATGGAAAGGAAATGTTCTTAAATCAGTCCTGTTATCTATCTATTCAAGGATGTAGAATTGTTCAGTTTATTTGTTAGTTCCAGCTAACTTAATAGGTCCAATCTGGAAGCTATTAAGACTTGCCAAAACTACAATTGGTCACTTATCTGGCTGAGTAGGATAAGGCAGCGGTTAAGGCACAGATACCCATTTGGAGGCTTATGGACTGACATCCCACCAGAGGCTACCCAGTTGGAAAAAGGACCAGCTCACCAGAGGATACCACATGGTCCAGATAAAACTTGCTAATATATTTATGTTGTACAGGAGGCATTGCCCCGCAAACTTCATTTGATTTTGTTAACATGAAAAATAAGTTTGAGCAAGTTGAACTTCCCAGAGCCTGTACATGACGTTTGGCGTTTAATGGCTTCTCCTCCAGGGAAGAGGTTCTAGTGATCTTATCAGTATCTGAAATGAGGAGGTGGCAGGAAAGGTTGGCAGTTAGGTCTATCAGACCTAGAGGAAATACAGTACCTTAATCAATTTGTCAACAGAATGCAGGAGTAACTTGTATTGGCTAGTCTTGTGAAGCGAAAGGGAGACAAAGAATGAGGAGCTGAAGAATAATCTAGGTGAGGTCAGCAAAATAAAAGAATGAACTATACGCTACCAGATTATGGTGTGTGATGTAGCAAAATTCATGAGGTTTACTTAGCCATAGCTATCTAAATTGCCCTACACACTGTATAAGATTTTGGGAAGACTTTTAACAGAAGATCCTCCAGCAAGGAGAAATAGGCGTTTTTGTAAGCAAATCAACTCGTAAAATTCCTAACAGGGATCCTGCGACCCAACACATTTTCTTTCCTATCTATTAATTACTTCCTTTCCTTTCGGTTTCTTCCTACCTAGACCTAGCTGTCAAGCTACCTCAACAATGCATCATTCCAATTTCAGTTCTCATTTCAAAACAAATTCTTCTGAAGAGTACAAGTATTGAAATAAGACTTGTGGCCTCAATAAACTACAATATTACAATTACTGCAAATTATAACCATTCTTAACTCATATAGCTATTTCTTGGTGGAAGAAATAGGAAATTTAATTCCTAAAAATCCTATCACAACAGTTGCTCAGCTGTACACTGAACCCCTGAACTTCAGTACATAAAAAGATATTTGGTATTTACTAAAGGTATGCAGTGTATTACCATAAGTGCTAGTCAATACGCAGAACTGGTGAACAATGAACAACATAGTGGACAACTTAAAACCTTTGACCTAACTGACATCTGGAAAAATTCTTCAGTCTACAGTTTAACAACTTAGAATTTCACAGTTTTTACCACTTTGCTTAATATTTTCATCATCTGCCTACCGAGAAAGTCTGTATAAATAATGAATATGAATATGACTTAGAAAGTCCTTCAAATGATGAAACTTTTATTTTTTGTGCACAAGAAAAAAAATACCCTATCAACGAGTCACAATGAGATACAACCCTAATAAAAAAATATATAGACTCAACTTCCACTAGCACAACCAGGTGCCTTCCAGATTTAGGAACATGTCTAGATCTGGTGAGCATCATACAATGCAGTAAACAGGTGTGTTGAAAGAAAAAATATACAATAAGTCTGTAATTATGTGTAAAAAGTGCACTTAAAAATTACAAATTTATAGAAAAACAACCTTCAGTTTACAAAATAAACCCATCATTCTCCAACAACCAACTTTTTTATATTTTTAAATGAAACAAGTGTACATAAATTTGCATTAAATGTGTTCTTTAAATACATGCAGTAGAGAGTTGCAGCTAAAATAAAACTAATGCATCATCTGGCATAAGATGCATGCATGGTTGAGTAAATTACTGAAGTTGCATATTAAAATTTCTTCACAATAAATATATATTAACAGAAAAATACCTATGATTTAAAAAGCATTTATTTCCTATATAAAAACTTCTCATACTTGCAACTACTATAAAAATATGAGCATATCTTTTGATTTACTGTTTTGTTCTGAAGTACACTTTTTTTTTTTTTTTTTTTTATCATATAAATGATGACAGTAATTGCCTCTGAGAGACAGCATTGACCCTGCAAAACATGTATTAGTCTTCAATCAGAAGAACTTGATCTTCAGACTTCGATTTGTGAGCACCTCCTGGGCTTCGTGATCTAGGAAATACAGATACATCAACTTCTTCTTCATCCATCTGAAGTTTCTTGTACTTATAATCATCATCCACACCTCCTTTCTGGAAAATTAATTCACCAGTTACATTTTGAACAAAAAATATATGCTAGCAGAAGGAATTAAGATCAGCACAAACTATCTATCAATACTGCACTGACTTCCTCCTTAAACAGACAATAACACATTTCTTAGCTGTAAGGGCACTGTATTCTTCAAAAGTTTAAATATGAATTCAAAAGACTAAGGTAGTGCTGTATAAATTACCCTTTCTATACAGCATGGTTTACATAACTGTAGGTCTTGATAAGGGAACTTATCAACATTTTTCATGCTCAAATAAATTTGAGATATTCTGAAGTAGGCTGAGAAAATGCTACATGTGAAAGTTAAAGAAATAAGAAAGCCAGGAGAGCAGAGGACAACAAGGAATGGATTACAAGTTAAAAGGATAAATTAATGCAACTGAAGGTGGAGTTAATATTGTAAAGAATCTCTGGGGCGGTCTACCACATCATTTAAATGTTTTCCCTTGAGGGCCAATTAAACACTGTACCAGAACCTGACATTTCCCTATTCAGCTTGGATTATCAAAAGTTTATAAAAGTTACTTGGTACTAATCATTTAGGGAGCACCTACAGCTTTTGAGATTAATTTGTTAAACAAATTCCACATAATTAACATAACAAAATCCATCATATAATATGTAATGTTCACCTGGGGTCTCAAAACAGGAAAGCGTGTTGTGATAGTCGTAATAAAGCAAAGTAATAAACTGCTCCCAGGGCACAAAGCAAAAAACCTAAGCCCTTATATTAAACACAAAATTACTATTAGGCACACCTGAATCGTCGGAAGATTGCAAGTTACCATTCTGTGCAAGTTACCATTCTGGAACATGTGGCACTCAGTGAATTAATCTACACCCTTTGTGTTATCGTTTATAACTTTTAAATTGTTTACAACTTTTATAAAAGAAAAAAAAAATTTTTCCATCAGATTTTCCCATTGCAGATTATGCATGGAATAAATTCTATTCACTGTATTCTGTCTTGTACTCTTTCTAACTGCATCCCATCTGGTCAACATTTTCATTTATGGCCATCTTTCGATGAATCTCTGCGCCTTCCTGCTCGACAGAGGACAAGCCTCTTAAAAAAAACTGGAGAGAGTCAAGAAGACGATGAATAATGTTCGATACGCCATTTTGTAAATGAAAATAACCATCCAAATTAAAGCAAAACTATAATTAAAAGAGAAACTTTGTAAAACAAGAATTGACTCACTGATGTGGTTCGAAGTGCAAGGATATCAGCAACAGATTCAGGCATGGGTTGCCCCATTGTTTCTGGCAACTTAAGGTTCAGTAACCCAGCAATGAAGGTCATGGCCCCAAGGGCTGTAAACTGTAGATTAGGGACTACGTCACCAAGCATTAATATAAACGGCGACACAATTCCACCAAACCTGGCAGCGACAGACACAATTCCCATACCGGAGTTACGTATTTCCGTCGGGAAAATTTCAGCACTGAAAATGCGAGAAGAGAAATGTTTAGGCGAATCTCACAGAATTCTTTAATTTTTTTGTGTGTAACATTAATATTTCTCTTATAAAAATATAATATTAAGTAAATATAAGGATTCCAAGTTGTAACAGTATTATTTGTTGATTTTAGTAAGCTTTCACAAGAAATGAAAAAAGCAACTGTAACATTAAATCATTCGGACAGTTACTTTAAAGAGAATAAGTCTTAGATTAAAATGTGGCAAAGATAATGTTTTGCTTATATTAATATATTCAAGTCTGACTGCAGTCTTACACACGCAGATAAGTTATTTGCTTCAATGAAAGCTTAAAAATCACAACTAGCAATTAATTGCAACTAATAAAAATAATGATATTTGGTTTTACATTTTGAACTTGAAAGATACCAATTCTTTCAATATCATGAGACTGATGCAATTAAGACATGGAGGGAGTATGTTCCCTGTGAAAAATACCAATATCCTTTGCATACTCCAACAAAGAGCTCTACATTCTTTATGTTATATTTGTTATGATTTTGTCCTGATAAGGTAGAGGCACTAAGAAAAAGCATGTTTCATAACTAAGTTATAAATATTAATCTAGAATGTCCATAGGATAGCAACATAATCCATAATTTTCAATTTGGCTCAAAATTTAGATCTACATTTCAAGAGAATAGACGAAAATAAAATTTAATTAAAATACCATTAAATATATTACGTATGTACAAATACCTATATGTACATATATAGTAACCATCCTTAAGACATTTTATAATAAAATTAACATGCTCATGATCAATATACCATAATATTGTACAGGTTGGTACTGATGAAAATAATTTAATTTGGACTTATATCTTCCTTCATGGAATTAAAATTTTCTTTTTTTTCCTAAGACCACAAATTCATACCAATTATTTCAACTGAAGACGGTAACATGACATTTCCTTTATTCACAAATTTCATTACCAACATTCGATTATGATAAAAATGAATATAATCATGACTTACCTATGAACATAGCAAATGGCAAAACTTGAGGCAATACTCAGTTTACCACAGAGTGCCAAGGTTGTTGTATAGACAACAAAGGACGGAGGAATAAACTGTATGACTAAACATGCAACACCACCAACTAACATGAACCCACAGAGTGTGAGACGACGGCCTAACCTGAAACAGTAGACATTAATAATGAGAATTCAATGTTTTCAAGATTATGTTATGATAGACATGCAGGCTTTGTAGAAGTAAAATATTTTTGTTACTTATGCAAAACAATTTGGATAATTTTGAGGGAAAACAGAAACAGACTTGTAATATCACGTTAATTAATAGCATAATGAGTATTTACAAAGAAAACGGAAGAGACTACAGAATGCTGAGATCCACACACGAGTTTTTGATTGATTTATGGAAGTTCCTGTCAACCCAAACAATGGGTCACTTTTGGCCATTCACACTTACGAGTGAAAAGAGGGAGTTGGTGTAGTTGGACATCAAGATAGAAAGAATGAAGGTGGATGTGATATCTTACTTGGCCCAAACCACTTTTAACTTTCTACTGTACACCTTCCGACAATTTAAGGGAGAAAGTTGAATAGGAAATAGAAACTTTAAGGAATGGGAAAAGTCGCTCGTGAAAGGTAAAAAAATCTACTATAAGTAAACATTCAAGCTAGTTTGCACCTTAATTATTAATTATTTCTTTTTATATATTACAGGTCTGCAGTATATTTAGAAGATATAAACAGAATATTTTTTTTTTTATCAATCTGTTACTACTGTCATGGGAAATATAGGACTGTTTACACTTAACCTTACACAATTAAGGCTAGCACTGAGAACTTGAAAGCCTTTGAAGTAGTCTGAAGCTACTTCTTGAACAGGGGCCACACTGAAAGTTCTAAAAAACAGTCATTGAAGGCTAATGACTATCCTGATGCTGCTCCTACTATAGCTAGCATGATGGCAACAATCTGTAGGTTTATATTGTATATAAGAGTACCAGAATTAAAGTCTGCAAGAGAGAAGTATGAACAATGATTAGATAATGAACTCAGTTTGGCCAGCTTATCTACTGATATAGTCATCACAAGACAGTGAGAATGCAAAATTTTTTTATGGCTACAGACATTAAAAGTAAAGTTCCCTTTCAAGAAACTATATTCAGAGAGCAAAAAGGCCAAGTGAATATTTCACAACAATTAAAGAAATAAAAACAATAACAGTAATCATCTTTCCTATTTTCTGGTAATTAAGAGGAAAACTCTTATTACAAAATCGGAATTGGCGAGTCAAAATCACTTACCGATCAATAATAGCAACAGCAATCAGGCAAGAGGGGATTTCAATAAGTCCACTTAATGTGGTTGACAAGTAGACATTTCCTCCCAAGTTGCTGGCAGCCATAGTTAAGCCATAGTAAACTGCACTGTTAACAAACCTGTGAAAATAAGTTATGAAGATGACAACAGCTAACATTTGTTCATTGTTCTCCTATAACTTTTAATTTTTTCCAGTAGAAACAAAGTAACACGACTGTCCTTATTTGCTTGACAATGAAACTTCCTCCATAATCCACTACAGAAAATGGAGAACACTGCTCTTATGACATCTAGTTTTGGGATGTACACTTTGGTCCAAAGACAAGTCATTAACAGAAAGATAACAACAGGTCTGTCTCAGATTTATATGACTTCTTCAGCCAGTGTATGTAGTTACTTTTTTATGTTTGGATATTGAATCTGGTGTCAATTTAAAGTGAATCATTATACTTTATCATAGTAATTCCTAGAAGGAAAAAGATGAAAAGAAACACAATAGTAATGAAAGTTACATTTGTCAAAAACAAAAAAGTTTATACAGATGTAAAAGAACTTTATTCTCTGGCCACAAAATAAAAATATTGTAACCCAATATTTACAATACCTTCAAATAAATGTCTTTAGAAAAGTAGAAATGGTGGAGTGCGATTTAAACCATACAGTCCAAACTTTTGCAGATATTGAAAGAGATAAAGCTTAAAACTGGCTCAAAAGTCAAATTTCTGCAATGGCTTTTTAAAGCTCATTATCATTTGCCACATATCACTGATAAAAATGTAAAATCATTTATAGGCAATCAAGAATAATCTTTGTAATAATAAAAATTTCCATTCAGCATGGTGTCACAGGATTATTTTAGTTCTCAGACAACTTACCATGAATAAACCTGGATAAGAGTTAGCATCAGGACGTAAGGATGATATACCAATTCCCTAATTCCTTGGGACTTTTTGACTTTTGATTCCTCACCATTGCTACTTGTAGTTACTTCCCAGTGGCTGGGAAGTTCATCCAGTTTTCCATTTTTCTTTGCCATTAGTTCTAGGACTTTCTTTGCTTCTGCTTGCTGGCCTTTGATTGCCAACCAACGAGGGCTTTCAGGAACGATGCTGAAAAGATTTACAGCAATTAAAACTGTTACATTCCAGCTCTATAAAAACTTAAATTCAGTAGTTTGTGAATTCAAAACTACTGGTAAAACATGAAGACTTTAACTTACCAAGGAGTTATATTTTTCTGGAAACATGTAAAAGGCAGATAATGAATAAATGCAGAAAAATCCCAAATCCCCCTTTCCACAAGAAAAACATAGTAATCAAAGTAATACAATTTATCTAGTCTTCCTCTCAAGCAAGTCATGGGAAAATCCCTTAATACACTATGAACTTTAACCATGTGTAGATGTAGGTAAAGTAAGTTATTGTCGATCTCTATCTTTCTCTCACTATTTTAACTCCATTACAATTTATTCACATCTGGGAAACTGCAGATGCCAGTTACCTTCTTCATTACGTAAATGCCTCCCACAATTACATTGATATATATTTTTTCTATGTCATTGTGGAGGCATCCATTTCCAATCATCCCACTATCCATATCTATTACAAACCACAATCATTACCAGATGGGCTTCTGAGAACCTACTTTACATTATGGTTTACTATTATGGTAAACTATTCCTCCTTAGGTTCATCTGTTGGCTTATGAGTCCTACAACCAAGTGCATACCAACAAAAGCTGACTATAGTACACGATCTTCTTACATTATAGTCATCCCAGTTGGTAACCAGCCTGAGAAGAGCCTTTATTAGGCTCAGAGGTCTGGATAAACTAACCCTTTATAATAATAATAATAATAATAATCCCGTTGGAAAGCTACCATGTACTGTATTCAAACTGTCTCCCCACCTAACTCAAGACTATGTTTTTTTTATACTTAAAAACTTTTCATACTTAAGCCAAATGTTGCATATAATGGAGGTGGGATATCTCTCTAACTAGGGTAAGAGGATCCCTTTCAATTTTTTTTACATACACTGTTACATACTTTGAACCAACTTATAAGCCCACAGTTTGTATGTAAAAACAAAAAAATAATTTAACTTATGTGCTTTAGATAAAATCCAATTTCAAGTACCATAGTCCACAAATTTTAAGCAAGAGAATATTTGATAATCAGTCTTCATTGAAATAGCAAATCTAACAGTTTAAAAGTAAAATATATGAGGTATAACCCAGCGCTAACATTTACAAAATACTGTCTTCTGATTTCCATAAGACACACCATAACAAAATAAAATATTTGGTAAGCAGGTGTCAATAAGTTAGCATTAACAAACCTACTTAGCATTAACAAATGCAGAAAAACAATGTTCCAACAAATTATGAATAGTGCATTGCATACAGTCATAATCAACTTGAATTACTGCAAACTGCCACTTACCAAGAGAGAGGAAGGAAAAGTATGCCAGAAACTGCGCATATGAAACTCAATGTTCTCCAGTCTGGGATTATTGCTGCCATTCCAGAAAATATTGCAATTCCAATGGCAAAAAATACTGCCAGCATAATGCCACAAGAGCTGCGATAATTTGTACCAACTAATTCTTGGGACAAAACAAAGCTAGCTAAAATAACTAAGGCACAGCATATTCCACCAACAAAACTGAAAAACAAAAGAAAATAATCAAATTAGCCAAATGTAAGATGTTGAAAATAAAAAGTGGCTTAAAATCTCATACACAAGTAGTCATTATTACTATACAAAAAAATTTATTGATAGCCAATGCTTTATAGAGATATGCTATATTGATTTTATAAGGGTAGTAGAAAATACATAAATATCTAATTCAAGGACAGAGAACCTCTCTTACCGAAGGCCAATCATGATAGCAAAGGTCGGGGCATAGGAGCTGAAACCTTCAAAGGCTATCGTGCCAAGAAGTGACACCATGAGAGTTTTCAGCCTTCCAAATTTGTCGGCAGTCCCTCCAAGGACTAAGGCTCCTGTCATAACACCTCCCATCCATATTGACTGGGCAAATGCAACTTTGTATTTCTGATCACAGATAAAGTTCCACTGAAAAAAAAAAAAAAGAATAGTTTGTTCAGCTACTTTTTAGTAAAACATGTCTGACTTTTGAGAGCATTCGATCAAGTAATATTTTTGCGACAAAAATATAAAATTAGCATTCATTACCCTTCAATTTCTTCATGCTGCACTAGTTATCCAATAACACACACATCATCAGTGACTAATAACATAATTAGCTAGGCATAAAATTTTATATAATATTCATGTTCAATTAATACAAATCTCTTACTCTACTTATATATACTAAAAGCATTGATAAAGGGAAGATTTAATTATTTTACAAGGTGATATGTATACCTAAAACAAAAGGTATCTATTCTTCCTTAAGGAAGCACCCCGACACTGGAGGAACTCCTTCAATAAGTCACGAAAGTCCTCTGTCATTTTGGAAGGGTAATGAAACAGCAGAATGATAAGAGGAAACTGGGGCTTAGTGCCACTGGTCACTGTAACTAGCATTTAGTTAATTTTATTATGGACAAATACAAACTCACCTCTGTTGGAAAAGACCTAAATTTGGAGGTGTACGATAAACGACAATCTTGCACTCTATTGTTGAAGCACTGGTTGACCAAGGGATCAGCTTTAGTGTCTCCATCTTTGTAACACTTGAAAGTTGGATCTAACCCTGTGTAATGATTCAGAAATAAATAATTCCACAAATATTAAACCTTGGTAACAAAAGAAGGAAAAATGTCATTGCCAATATATTTGACTCTCAGTGAGAATCTACAGGTATGATTTGTTAATGTATTAAAATCAATCACCACAATAAAGCACACAACACTGAGCAAAAGACAATAATATAAACAACAAATATAAAATCAATGATGTTGAACAGGTATCCACATTAAACATTAAACAGTAGTGTATATGTATACAATCATAAAAAATTATTCTTGGAACACATGTTAACCCAATCAGGGGAACAGTTTCATAAATGCAAAACAGACAACAAGCATATAACTTCAAGGTTCTTCCCTAAAAAAGGCATGCTATTCGAATGTATTCTACACAAGAATAACTTCTTGTACAGCACAGTGTTTTGATGCCAGAAAAACCAGCTTTTTGAAAATAAGTAAAGTTTGTTGGTATTGTTGGATAATTCATTAAAGGACATATCTGGAATTATCTGTTAATACAAAGACACATGCATTCTTGAATCTTGGTATGTACGTTATGTGTATTTTAGCAGAATTAAAATTTACAGTTACAATAATGCAATAATAAAATTTTTTTCAAGTAATATGATATTGTTAAACTACAATAAAGTTTTGTACATACTTACCTGGCAGATATATACTTAGCTATAGTCTCCGACGTTCCCGACAGAATTTCAAATCTCGCGGCACACGCGACAGGTAGGTCAGGTGGTCTACCTTACCCGCCGCTGGGTGGCGGATGTACGAACCACTCCCGTAAGCTTGTCAGATTTTTCTCTTCCACCTGTCTCCTGAGGGGAGGCTGGGTGGGCCATTAATCGTATATATCTGCCAGGTAAGTATGTACAAAACTTTATTGTAGTTTAACAATATCATTTTGTACATGAACTTCCCTGACAGATATATACTTAGCTGATTGGCACCCTTGGTGGAGGGTAAGAGACAGCTCAATAATACAGGTGGAAACAACTAATGTTGTAGGATATAAAACCTTGGTTCTCACCTTTTCAGGATGAAGACTTCATAGATACTATCTCTGAGTCTGCATTGCCTGGAGAGCTACAGCTAGGACGTGACCTGATGCTGAAAGACTCTCGGATCTACCACTGGGATATGTGATCCCCTATTGTGGTAGAATCCAAGTCGGATGCTGTTAGAGGGACCTTGTCCGCTTACCTAACAGATCCTTACCACTACCTCTGCAAGGAGCCAAAACCCACCAGACCACCTAACCAAAATACAAAGGGTTAATATTACGACAAAAAGAGGTGCCTCCTGCAACCTCTTTCAGACAACCAAAAAACAACAATATAAAATATAGGGTAACATATAAAAAATTTACACAGGATAAGTTTCAGCTCCCTGCCCCAGCACCGAATCCGCCGATACGAAAGGACCCAAGGCGAAGCATTTATCATATGTGATTTTTACATCACGTAGGTAGTGGTTTGCGAAAACCGATTGGCATCTCCAAAAAGTCGCCTCCATCAAGTTCCGCACAGACATATTTTTTCTGAATGCAAGCGAAGTTGCGATGGCTCTCACCTCGTGAGCTTCACTTTCAGTAGTCTAAAATGTTCTTCCTTACAGGCAACATGTGCCTCTGTAATAAGGCTTCTCAGAAAAAAGGAAAGAGCATTCTTCGACATGGGCCGAGGGGGGTCCTTTACGGAGCACCAAAGCACATCTTGATTAGCCTTAAGTTTTGTTCCTTCCTCTTAAGGAAATACTCATAATTCTCATAGGGCAAAGAGTTCTTTCAGGCTCTTCCCCTACTAGAAAAGATAAACTACGAACTTCAAAGCTCCTGGGCCAAGGGCGTGATGGGTTTTTCATTCTTTGCAAGGAAACTTGGAAGAAACGAACACACCATAGAATCTTCCTTAAACCCTACATTGCCCTCAATAGCTTGGAGCTCACTCACTCTCTTAGCTGTAGCTAGGGCCAAAAGGAAGATAGCCTTCTTCGTCAGATCCTTGAAAGAGGCTAAGCCAGGAGGTTCGAATCTAGACGATCCAAGGAATTGTAGAACTACCGTCTAGATTCCAGTTCGGTACTATATGAGGACGCTTAATGGTTTCAAATGATCTAATAGATCATGCAGGTCCTTATCATCGGATATATTTAAGCCTCTATGCCGAAATACCGCCGCCAACATACTGCGGTATCCCTTAATAGTTGACACAACCAGATGACATTCTTCTTTGAGGAAAATAAGGAAATCCGCAATTTGGGTCACAAGAGGTACTGGGAAGAGGAAATGTTCTTCCTCTTGCACCAACGTCTGAAGACATCCACTTTGACTGGTATACACGCAAGGTGGAGGTCTCCTCGCTCTTGCGATTGCTTTAGCAGCTGTTGCTGAAAAGCCTTTCGCTCTGACCAAACTTTGGACAGTCTGAAGCCAGTCAGACTGAGAGCGAGGAGATTTTTGTGGTACCTGTCGAAGTGGGGTTGTCTGAGTAGATCGCTCCTTAGCGGGAGCGATCTTGGAAAGGTCCACCAACCATTCCAGTACCTCTGTGAACCATTCTTGGCCGGCCAAAAGGGAGCGATTAAGGTCATTCTCGTTGAATCGGACTCTACGAACTTCTTGATGGTTAGCCCCAGGATCTTGAAGGGGGGAAACGCGTAGACGTCGAGTCCGTTCCAGTCTAGAAGAAGAGCATCTATTGCTACTGCCTCTGGATCCGATATCGGAGAGCAGTAAGGATCCAGCCTTCCTTGTTCTTTGACGTGGCAAAGAGGTCTATGTGTGGCCTGCCCCATAACTTCCACAGGCTCTGGCATACATCCAGATGAAGGGTCCACTCTGTGGGAAGGACCTGATCTTTCCTGCTGAGGAGATCTGCTCTTACATTCCTTTCTCCCTGCACGAACCTGGTGAGAAGCTTGATTCCTCTTTCTTCTGCCCACAGAAGAAGGTCTCTTGCTGTCTCGTACAGGAGAAGGAATGCTCCCCCCCGCCCCCTGTTTCCTGATATATGCCAGAGCTGTAGTGTTGTCCGCGTTGACCTGCACTACCGATCTTCTGACTTTGGGCTCGAAAGCCTTCAGAGCCAACCACACAGCCATCAACTCCTTTCTGTTGATGTGCCAGGCTACCTGGTCCCCCACCCAGGTACCTGACACTTCGCTGGTTCCCAGAGTTGCACCCCACCCCATGTCCGACGCGTCGGAGAACAACACCAGGTTGGGGGTCTGTGATTGAAGAGACAGTCCCTTTTCGCAAAGAGGTTGGGATCTGTCCACCATAAGAGATGTTTCTTGATGTCCTGGGATAACGACAGGGAGAACGTCAAATCCTGAGAACGACGACTCCAATTCCGATGAAGAAAGAATTGGAGCGGTCTCCGGTGCAACCTTCCTAGGGAAACAAATTGCTCCAGAGAGGAGAGCGTCCCCAGCAGACTCATCCACTCCCTCACTGTGCATACTTCTTTCCCTAAGAAGGTTGTTACTCACCTCGAATCCTCGGGCTATCCTTTCCTGCGAGGGAAAAGCCCGAAAACTCAGAGAGTTCATCTGTATCCCGAGATACACACACTCTTGCTCGGGAATTAGTGATGACTTCTTGAAATTGACGAGAAGTCCCAAAGCCTTCGTCAATTCTAAAGTTACTTGTAAGTCCTTCAAACAACGATCTTCTGAATTGGCCCTTATTAGCCAATCGTCGAGGTACATGGATATCCTCACCCCTTTCAAATGAAGCCATTGAGCCACATTCCTCAAAATCCCGTGAACACTTGAGGGGCCGTCGAGAGGCCGAAACACAGAGCCCTGAACTGAAAAAATTTTACCCCCCCATCATGAATCTGAGAAACTTCCTCGAGGAAGGATGGATCGGTACGTGGAAGTAAGCGTCCTGTAAATCCAAGGAAACCATCCAGTCCCCTGGACGAAGTGCTGCCAGCACTGATGAAGGCGTTTCCATCGTGACTTCTTACTTTTCTACGAAGAAGTCAGGGCGCTTACATCCAACACCGGTCTCCATCCCCCTGAGGACTTCGGAACTAGGAAAAGGCGGTTGTAGAAGCCCGATGAATGATGGTCTGTCACTAGTTCGATAGCCCCTTCTCCAGCATCTGATCTACTGCTAGATGGAGAGCTTGATTCATGATGGGGTCTCTGTACCTGGCCGTCAGTCCCTTGGGATGGTCGTCAAGGGAGGTCTTTCGACGAAAGGGATGAGGTAACCTCTCCTCAAAATAGAAAGGGTCCAAGGATCCGCCCCTTTTTGGGCCCAGACTTCTGCAAACTCTAAGAGTCTGGCGCCCACCGTTGTTTGAAGGACTTGCAAGTTATTTGGGGGGGGGCTTTAACAGACTTGGCGAAAGTCTTACCCCTTCTTGAAGGTCTACGACCTCTAAACGTAGAGGTTCTTGATGAAGATGCCCCTCGAAAGGGTTCTTCGAAACACATTGCCTTTTCCTTCTTAGCCTTGGTAGGGAAGGAAGGGCGAGGTTTTTCTTGCCGACTGTGCCAAAAGGTCCTGGGTGGCTTTGGCCGAAAGTGACCTCGAAATGTCCTGCACTCGATGTTTCGGGAACGAACTGAGTAGACAGAGGAGCAAACAGCAAAGAAGACCTCTGAGCATGGGAGACCGACTTCGTTAAGAAGGAACAATAAACCGACCTCTTCTTCACGATCCCGGCCCCATAAAGGGAGTCGATTTCACTCGCTCCGTCTCTTACCGACTTGTCCATACAAGACAAAACACACATAAGATCTTCTGGCGAAATGGACTCTGGCACTTCAATTTTCTTGGCTAGGACTCCCAACGACCAATCAAGGAAGTTAAATACTTCTAGCACTCTAAACATACCTTTGAACAAATGATCCAATTCATTCATTGCCCAAGTCGTCTTAGCAGAGTTAAGGGCAGTTCTCCTTGTCGAATCTACCAGCGCCGAAAAATCCGAATCAGCCGAAGACGGTAGACCCAATCCTAAGGGCTCTCCTGTTTCGTACCAGAAACCAGCGCGTCCTGATAACTTCGAAGGAGGAAAAGCGAACATCGTTTTCCCCGCTTCTTCTTTGGAAGCCATCCAGGAACCAAAACTCCTCAGTGCCTTCTTCATGAAAGAGTTTGGCTTCAATCCTCACCAAGAAAGACAAGAAGAACTCTTCGCTGTCTTCGCCGTTGAAAAAAGTGAGTGAGGAGAAGGAGGAGCCGTAGGAGTAAGGGAATCCCCAAAAACTTGTAAAGTAGCTTCTGTAAGCATTCCTTGTAAGAAGACGGACAGCAAGCAAAGAAGTGTTTGCGGTTCCTCATCCGAACCTTCTAGGACGTCTTGTCGAGGCGAGCGTGGAAGATCCTTAGGTGACGAAGATCCTAGCAGGAGTTGAGCGAGAGGTTGGAGAACGCCCTCTCTTAGAAGAGTTCACATCCACTGGAGAACGATGAGAAGATCTGGGATGTCTACGATGAGACTCCCTCTTCGAGGTATCCGGAATCTCAGCCGAAGGAGAGGTAGGGCTCCTACTCCGAGAATCCTCGGAAATATCCACAGGGCGCTTACGAGGAGGCGAGCGCCTACTATACTCTATGCGCCTATCCTGAGGCGAGCGGCTGCCAGGAGAAGAGCGCCTATCGAGAGCAGAGCGCTTGCGCGGCTCTCCATACCTGTCCAGTTGCGTACGATCAACGGAAGTTCGACTGGAAGGCGAAATGCGCCTACTAGGAGAAGGCTGCTTGCGAGACTCTTGAACGTCTAACAAGAGGGTAACATTCAGGAGAAGGGCGCTTCAAAACTAACGAGAGCCTACTTGGAGAAGGGCGCTTCCGGGATTCCTGGTGCCTACCAAGAGACAAACGGTCAGGAGAAGTGCGCCTAGAAGCGGGAGAGCGCCTACACGGAGAAGGGGAAGCTTGAAAGACTCTTGTTGTCTTGCCCTAGGAGAATAATCAGGAGTATGACGCCTTAAAAGAGCCACGAGCGCCTACTAGGAGATCTATGTGCAGTAGGCTCTTGGCGCCTACCTTGCGGGGAGCGGCTAACAGTAGGCCGTCTATCATGCACACGACTCCTACCAGACTCTAGATGCCTGTCAGGAGAGAAGTCACGATCCGACACTCGAGGAGAGTGACATCTGGAAGAAGAACGCCTACTTGTATAAGGGCGCCTTCTAGAATCTTGAGGCTGCTGAGGAGAAGTCTCACGCGAGGGAGTTGAAGAAATCGCGTGATGAGAGGTGCAGTGCGCTTACCGGAAGCGGGAATCCAATCTGGAGAAAAAACTTCTTTCTCCATAGAGCGTCCTACCGATGTTTTGGCGCCTTGAAATCGAAAGAGAGCCAGGCGAGCGAGGGCGCTCACGCGTGAGCCCCACCTTCATACGAAACCTCCCCATATGAAGGAGAACGATCCTCTGAAGAGCGGCGCCTAGATCTCTTGATCGGAAGAGAAACGTCCTGCTTTCTACGTGATCTAACTGTAGAGAGTCTGCTAGCGCCGTGATCTGAGCTTGAAGTCCCGCGAGTACTCTCGTAGGAGAATCTTCTTGCTCTTCCTCGGAAGCAGGCGCCGAGCGCGGAGCGCGAGAAGAAGAACGATCACAGGATTTCTTGGGTTTCTTCGCCTCCACCGACGATTCTTCCGGGAAAACCTCCGGACTAGAAGCCAAAGGACTGCAGGGAGCCTTCCAAGCCCTCTTCAACGGGCGCGACGCATCCGGGGAGTTTCCAACCTCTCTTCGGAGAGGGAGACGACGAAGAGAGAAGCATTGGCGTAGGAGCTCCTTCTTGTAGCGATCCGAGGCAGCCTGGGAGCGTACTTCAGGATCTGCCGAGGGGACGCCTGACCGGTGGGGGCTCTCCCTAGCCCTCCTGCGGCTTTCGACTTTCCTCCTCCACTGGAACTGGGAGTCTGGAAGAGGTCTAGGCCTAGAGGCACTAAGGAGCCGGTCAGACGCACCCTCCACAACACTGGGGACACTGCACTGATCACTAACACTCTCCTTACCTTCCAACTGACGAATCTTCTGATCCATAGAACGATTCGTGGCTTTCAGAGCTGCCGCCTCCGAAGGCGAATCTTCGGCTTCGGTGCGGGGAGCCGGGGCTGCAACTTGGGAAGAAGGTTCTAATTCTACGTTAGTACTATTAGGATCCACATCCAACTCACTCATTCTAGATCTGCTAGAAACTTCTAGAGGAAGCCTTACGCACTCTATCACATTCCAACTTCCTAACATAAGAAGAGAGAGCCTTATATTCTTCTTCATTCAATCCCTTACATTCACTACAAGGGTTAGCAAAAGAACATTCATTCCCCCTGCATTTCATGCAAACCGTGTGGGGGTCTACCGAAGCTTTCGGCAACCTCACCTTACATCCTTCATTCACGCAAACCCTAAACAAAACCGAAGTTTTAACTACCGAATCTAGATCAGACATCGTTAAAGAAAATCAAACTCAAAATCAAACCGGTCCACAATCAGCGTATGCCAAGCCAAACAAAGCGAATACGTCACCAAAAGAAGTCCAAATTAACTCCAGGCAAGCGAGAATCGAAAAACTATCGAGAGGAACCGACAACAGTTGTTATCGTTCCCGCGACAGAGAAAAATCTGACAAGCTTACGGGAGTGGTTCGTACATCCGCCACCCAGCGGCGGGTAAGGTAGACCACCTGACCTACCTGTCACGTGTGCCGCGAGATTTGAAATTCTGTCGGGAACGTCGGAGACTATAGCTAAGTATATATCTGTCAGGGAAGTTCATGTACAAAACTGTATTTTTGCTAGATATACCAAACTACAAACTTTTATGTAAGAGTATTCCTAAGAGCCAGGTGGAATCAGTCATGACATTTGTTTCTTTGTAACAAGGCAGTCACTAGAGGTATGTTGGTGACATCATTTAAGCATTTTTTTCCTCTGCAACAGGGACTATGTTGGGTGGTTGAGGTGGGATTATCATAAAAGTTTTCCCTCAACTGGTTGGCAAAGTGAATCTCCACCCAGAAATGCAAAGCTTCTGGTCTTGATCATGAACAAAGGAACAATGTCTCCTGTAACTTGTCATACAATCTAGCAGAGGAATAAGAAATGACTGGGGCCTGAGCCATTGATATGTATCTGGACTTTCAATCAAGAAAAACCTCCGAGAACCCAGTGCTGCCCTAATAAAAATAAAAGCACAGAGGAAACAGGAAACCTAGTATCTGAGTCAATCATAAGTTGATGGGTTCAAATAATAACTTTACCACTGCTCTTCACAATTCAAACAAGCCATTAACTATAAGAAAGTTGAGTCGAACATTTCCAGGAAAGGTACTCCAGTGTCCTTAATCTATAAAGACCTACAATTGCTTGAGGGGACCTAACATTATAAAGGATTTTCCTTGCAAAAAAAACAATCTTTTTCTTCAATCGATATTTGCTTTCCATCCAGCTTTCTCAACTACCTCTTCTCCTAAATACTTTGAATCTCTTTAATCTCCAGACTTCCTACATCTAACATCTTTACAACTGTCAACTCCCAACGGAAGTTACTAGACCTCTTCACTCTCCACCTGGTCTACGTCCCTCCCCTCAAATCTGACTGTTTTCAATCCATCACATTGCTATCAGATCTGATAGCTCTTAACAATAAAGTCAATTGGCCTCATTGATCTCTAAAGAGAGTTTGTGAAAAATTTTGTCATGAATGAATGTGAATTAAAAGTTTGTCATGAATGAAGGTGAATAAAAAATTTAAAACACCTTTTTAGTATATTTTCAGTTTTTACCTTTGCTTTTTCTGTGTTCATTTTCCTAGTTGATTTTGTATGTTTTTTTTTTTTTTTTATTAAACAGAAATTCAATCACAAAGAATGCAAAAGATAAAAATGTTAATACAAGCAAGTTGAGTGGGTAAGTAACATTCATATGGAACCTAGCCTAATCTTTCAAGTGTTAAAATTCTGTCAGATTTATATTTTGCTTCAAATTAGTTATGATGTAATACAAAACAATCACAAACATGAGGATAACTGCTTATCTGCCCATGTAAAGCAAAACAAGCCATGGATTAACTATATTCTATACGTGGCTGAGAAGTTTACTCGATAATGTACCTTGCTACCAGCAAGCAACTGATTTAAGTTAAATTCTAAAAGTAGAAGCAAGTTGCCCCCTTCCTCTATGTTACTTATCACACCTCCCCAAAAGGTGAAAGGAAGCAAGAGACTTATTAATGTAAGTCACAAAACAATTAACAGTGAAAGCATTGCCTTGTGGTAAATAAAATTTTTTTCTAAATATAGATTAACTATAGACTAAATAACATTACTGATTACAGTAATGTTATCACAATTTTCTACAGTGTAGTTAGTTTTCAAAAGTCTGATAATTCCACTAAGTAAGACTGTATTATAAGACTATGAATTGCACTGTCTGTGTGTGTGTGTGTGTAAATTTCAGGAATGATAGCAGTAAAGGAAAAAGATAAGGAGCAAAGCACAAGAGAAACATGATCCTTGACTCTTAAAAACAAAAATATAAATAAAAAACAAAAAAAAAAACAACAACAAAAATGTGCAAAATCTGACATTTACCAAATCACCCAGTAACACCCATCACCAACCTTTTGTAACATAGAGAGCTTGATGAAGATGCTACTTCAGTGTGCCCTATAGCAGCATAAGCGTGCAATAATGAGGTTTTGATAAGATATCTTGAAAACACCTACCAGTATAAACATTTAGGAGCATATGAAATGCTGTGAAGATCTGGAGCAGACTCAGGCCAAAATAATATATTTTCTGACTCCAACCAAACTGTCCAACCACATTAAAAACGTCATCTACTGTCAGGTACTTCATGATGCATGTTATATGGTAGTGGTGAGCTCTTTGGATGAAACTATACAAGCAATTCAAGTTCTAGTATTGACCTGAAGATAACAGGAAATTTGGGAAATCACTCTAGTCACTCACAAAGTAATAACTCCTCTCTAGCAACTGCATGCCCTATAAATAAAAATACAGGCTAACACACTAAGGTAATACAAAACATCATTACTTGATTTAACAGAAACAGGATGTGGAATTAAAGAACACATCATCTACATCACTTAAAAAAAAAAAAAAAAAAAAAAAAAAAGTTAAAAAAAAACTAAAAACCTTAGGCTGTACTGGATCAAAAAACATGGAAGCTTGAAGGACTGTTTTGATTTCACAAATTTCTGCTTTCGCCCGAGATGTAAAAGAATACACTTGATGCTGAGTTTACGACGAGCAGTCACCTGGATGTTCTAGACCTTTTACAATCATCTGAAAAGGATGAAAGATTGGTATTAGTAGTTCTATATGTACATATTCCTGCAAAATATACAAATAAAAAATATAAATGATAAAACACACAAGAAATTGCAGGTGGTGTAATGCGTCAAAACTGGCAAGGGCACAATTTTCTCATTTTGTAATTTCCACACCACTGGATAAAGCAAAGCTTAGGTATACATAACTTCGATTTGGTGGTCATTTTTCAAAATGCACTCGACCAAGAAATTTCCATAAGTTCTCAGTTTCATTGCTTTTGGCTAGATATTACTAATGCAAAATGGCAATAAGGCAGCCATATAGATATACGGATGTGAATGCTAAAGTAACAAAACTTCCATGTGGTTTAGTTGTAAGATTGCTACTGGGCTAATTAAGGGTAGGCAAGGGTGCACTGACATGGGAACCAGCAATCACTGCCAGGAATATTTTGATTATCATTATTATTTAAAATTTTTATATAAAAATTTTCATTACAATGACAAGTTTCTTATTTTATCTCAACCAAACACAGCCCACTTAAACAAGTCTTAAGCAGGAGGATAACATATTGTTTTTTATTTCTACAAATATGAAGCAGAATCATATCTGCTGGAAATTATCACCTGTATTTTTCTTGAAGCGAGACAGTACATTTTTTCCTTGGGTTTCAAGATTATTCCCTGGTATAGCTGGTTATCAGCTTGAAAAGCATTGGTTCTGCTTTTATTTAAACAAGTTAAAACTCTTGCCCCTAAATCAACAAAACTAAAGCTCTACTTTTTTTACCTTCTATCAAATAACAGTGATTTTGTTTGGGTTTACAGAGCTGGTTATCATCTTTAATAAGATACCTATGTAGGTGGCTCAAGTTTAATTCTGATTAAAATTTGTCACTCTTAATATGAAAACCACAAACCATTCACTATTGTGAAAAGTGGGCATTTGGCTGGAAAATTGGGTAAAGTTTCATTTAATTAAAACCTATTGCTTCATCTTTAAATATATTGTTACCTTAACCACTAGCATGAAAATATTACAGATGTATTTTTTCTAGTAAATATAATTTTGTTTACTGGAGGAAGGGAGGCCAGGGGTGCAAGGTTATAGGTACTATGCATTACCCTACTACAAAACTATCCAAGCTTTCACCACAACAAAATCTAATACTCTACTTCCAAAAACAACAATATGGCCAGTAATTGTGGGGGGGAGGGGGGGTCCTCATACATAAATGGACATAACCTTTCCTATACATACGGCCAGATCCTGACCTCACCAGATCTTACCAACCTAACTTAAGTTAGAGGGGCGTGGCCTGACCTGGGCGGGGGCAAGGCTGTCCCCTAGACCGGCCGACCCCAGAAGGGTCAGCAACTGGTAAGGGAATCAGGCAGCGAAACTCAAGTTTACTCCCAAATGTCCATCGTTTAACTATTTCTGATATTGAAAACAACATTGAGGAAGAAATTAGTATGCATCAAAGTAGGGTTATGGGGACAATGCCTACATCTGTATGACGCCTCTGGTAAACGAACTAAGCTAGGTACACCAAAAGGTCTTCAGCTAGGCTATAGGGGAAAAAACCAGCGACTACCAACCCTTATCACGGTTTTCAGGTCTTATTCACTCGATATTTAAATAGTGGAAACAAGAATACAATTACAACTCCAAGCATACCATCAAAAGATTGAAGTTTCGTCAACATAAATTGTGATATATGAAAGGCCCCATACGAACTAAAATAAGCATGTGCGCTCTTCGTAAAATATTTTTTCAATGGGCAGTTTTAAAATTCAATATGGCGGCTACCGTGGGATGTCAGTTTTTATCAGTGCGAAAATCATCTTTCCCCAGCCTTCCCAGCAATCATTTGAACAATGTTAGCGTATGTATATGAACGTTTTATTGATCTTACTCAAGGAATTCGCAGTTGTAATCAGCACAATAAAAACATTTTTCGTTTGCCTATTATTACTGAAACGTATGAAACTTTTTATTTCCGGGGTCATGGTTTGAACTGAATTCATTCTTACCTTGTAATCGGTGGTTTTTATCCTTACTGCCATCACAACTGAAACTCCAGTGCTTATTTGATTGTTATTATACACATTTTGGTCTCAGTTCACTTCACATTGCACTTTAAACCCGTTGCTGTTCCTGGTTCCTAAGCGTGCGCGCCACAAACACAGTTACAAACAGCAGACGACGAAACTGCAGTTTTATTCCCTAAATTGTTTACTTTACTCGTTATTTAGTTTAAATTTACTTTATGTAAAAAGTTTAATTTAATTCATGTATATTATCCCATTTTTGCAACCAAATTACCCCGAAAAATTACAGATATTACTAAAGTAGATACAATCAAATGTTTCTAACGTTTTCGTACATCTGGCTGCCGAAAACCATAGAGGAACGACTACGAATAAGTGCATAGAGGAACGACTACGGATAAGTGAATTATATACATATATATTTTTTTTTCTTTTTTTTTGCTTTTTTGTTTTTGCTAGCACTTTTCATTGATTTCAGTCTATATTAGTATTTTGAATTTCTTTAATAAATGTATGTCCGAAATAAATGTAACCTTTAATGTTTGCATGCTAAGAATGGCAAAATCATCGTTGCCCATTAGTGGAGGCTTCACACATACGCCGTTTCATTATTATAAACTGTTTCCACGAATTCTAGTTGTCATAGTAATGCAATAATGATAAAATTGCTTTAATATTTATGTGATATATACTTCCTAAACAATACATAGCCTAATTTCACCAATTTCAACGTTTGTGTGTAGTCTTATACCCAGTTTGGAGGGTCAACACGTACCGAATGGCAACAGAGAGAGAGAGAGAGAGAGAGAGAGAGAGAGATCGATGCAGATTGATGAGGGAGATCGAGAGAGAGAGAGAGAGAGAGAGAGAGAGAGAAAGGCGGAAGGCGAAGGAACGCAAGGAAAGGGGTGGCGGTGGAGGGGGGGGGGGGGGGAGGAGAGGGTAGGTGGAGTTTTATACGTCTGTTCGTATCCATTTCTGCATTAATGGAGTTTTTTGTCTCGTTGGTACCAAGGGACAAGTGTCTTTTATTCTTTACGATTAGTGATTCACGATATCCCCTTATAAATTCAGGCACTGGGTGTAAATGCACTATATCAAAATCTCGTTCTGGTAATGAGTGTTCCGTTACAGAAATAGGTATTGCCCAAAAACGTGCTTGCACTGTCTCTGAAAACCCATAGTAGGTATGCTGCTTAGTTGTCAATCAAGTTTTTTGTAATCAAGTATTTTTTTACAGCTAGCTATTGAATAAATTTGTATTTTCTCAATCAAAACATATGCCCCTCAATGGTAACTTTCCTCTTTTAACGACTTTCGGTCATTGCAAATTCGGCCCCATAATTTCTTATGATGTGAAAACAGAGGCGCAGGGACCGAAAACGATTGCGTCACACTACAGCAATAATCCGGCAGTAAAACATCTTCATATATCCAAAAGTAAATAGTAAAGATATATATATATGCGCATTACAATTATACCAATTACATGAAGAGCTGATAATCTGCATGAATAACTGGTTAAACTGTTCTGCAAGAAAGTTGAGTAAAGCAATTATTTACAATAGGTACAAAAAGTCAAGATGTCGTGACGCATAATACAGGACTTAAAAGAACGTTCTAATTCCAAAAAAATAATACTTACCTAAATTTGAGTCAGAATCGAGTTACTTTTTCAATAATGAATATTTTCAAATTAATCATCATAAATATGTAAAATATTATGATGTTTTCCTATTTATTTAAAAAATTATCGGAAGTGCACTCTTTGTTGTCGTCTTCTACAAAACAGTTGTTTACTCGGTGAGTAAAAGTTTTCAGATTGTTGTGATAAAAGTGCCCCAGAGTCTGTGGGTACAAGTGGTGTGCGGATTCATCACAGGAAATATATAGGGGGAAAAACATCAGTACAGGCCAACCCTCATCACGGTAGACGGGTCTTATTCACTCGATATTTAATTGGTGAAACATGAATACAATTGCAACTCTAAGCATACCATTTAAAAGACTGAAGTTTCGTCAACATATTGTGATATATGAAAGCCCCATACGAACTAAAATAAGCATGTGAGCTCTTCGTAAAATATGTTTTCAAGGCAGTTTTGAAATCCAATATGGCGGCTACGTTTTCATGGACGGTTCTCATCAGTGACGGACACCATCTTTCCCAGCCTTCCAGCACTCATTGAACAATGTTAGCGTATGTATGTAACGTTTATTGATCTTACTCAAGATTGCAGTTGTAATTCAGCACAATAAAACACATTTTGTTGCCTATATTAGTGAAAGTATGAAACTTGTTATTCCCGGGGTTATGGTTGGAACTGAATTCATTCTTACCTTGTAATCGGCGGTTTTTATCCTTACTGCCATCACAACTGAAACTCCACAGTGCTTATTTGATTGTTATTATACACATTTTGGTCTCAGTTCACTCCACATTGCACTTTAAACCCGTTGCTGTTCCTGGTTTCTAAGCGCGCGCGCCATAAACACAATTACAAACAGCAGACGAACGACAGACGACGACAGACGACGAAACTGCAAAGTTTTTATTCCCTAAACTGTTTACTTTACTCTTGTTAGTTTAGTTTAAATTTACATTGTTATTTAAAAATTTTGATTTAATTCATGTATATTACCCTTTTTTTTTTTTGCAACCAAATTACCCGAAAAAATTACAGATATTTCTAACGTAGATAAAATCAAATGTTTCTAACGTTTTCGTACATCTGGCTGCCGAAAACCATGAGGAACGAATACGGAAAAGTGCATAGAGGAAACGACTACGTTTTTTTTTTTTTGCTTTTTTGTTTTTGCTAGCACTTTTCATTGATTTCAGTCTTATTAGTATTTTGAATTTCTTAAATAATCGTATGCCAGAAATAAATGTAACCTTTAATGTTTGCATGCTAAGAATGGCAAAATCATCGTTGCCACATTAGTGGAGGCTTCACACATTCGCCGTTCCATTATCCTGTTAAGCGTCCGCCCCTGATGAGCTCGCTGCTAACGTACCGTCACGCTTTTTTTTGTAATCAGGGATCATAGCACTGATGATAGTTTTTCAAAGTTAATATTGATTTTTATGCTTGTTATTCATACTGTAATTAACTGTTGGAAATTCTCTCTCTCTCTCTCTCCTCTCTCTCTCGGAGTCCAGTCACTCGGCAAAAGAAAAAGTCATCTTCACTCCCGCAATTGGAAGAAAAGTTTGTATCATCACTGGAGGATTCAGAACTAGAGCTCTCATCATCAAATAGGTTATCAATACCACACTCCTCATCTAGTATTTGATTGATCTCACCTAAAGAAATATGCCTCCCTCTTTGGACATTCATTGTGAAAGACGCGAAATCAATTTCGTCTCGATAAACGCCCGAAGCGTATTGAAAGAAAACCAACAGGGACAGGCAGTTTTCTAGCATAAGCGACCACCAGGAAAGAGTTGCCAGGCTGAAATAAGTTTCCCATGTGCTGAGAGTGTTACCAAATGATGTTCCTACACTTTCTATGCGAGTAAACGTATTATTACGGGGCTGACGACTTGACAAGCACAGTTAAAGTCTTGAACGTAATATCCCGTTGAAGGCGCTACCGAGTAGATCGCGGTAAACGTATTATTACGTGGGTGACGCTTAACAGGTTTAAACTGTTTCCATGAATTCTAGTTGTCATAGTAATGCAATAATGATAAAAATTGCTTAATATTTATGTATATATACTTCCAATACATAGCCTAATTTCACCAATTTCAACGTTTTGTGTGTAGTCTTATACCAGTTTGGAGGTCAACACATACCGAATGGCAACAGAGAGAGAGAGAGAGAGAGAGAAGAGAAAGGAAGGCGGAGGAACGAAGAAGAAAAGGGATGGGGGGGGGGGGGGGCGGGGGGGTTGGGGAGAGGGTATGGTGGAGCTTTATACGCGTGTTCGTATCCATTTCTGCATAATGGAGTTTTTGTCTCTTGGTACAAGGACAAGTGTCGTTATTCTTTACGATTAGTGATCACGATACCCTTATAAATTACGGCACTGGGTGTAATGCACTATAGCAAAATCTCGTTCTGTTAAGATGTTCGTTACAGAAATAGGTATTGCCCAAAAAAACCTGCTTGCACTGTCTCTTGAAACCCATAGTAGACATGCTGCTTAGTTGTCAATCAAGTTTTTATAACCAAGTATTTTTTACAAGCTAGCTATTGAATAAATTTTTTATTTTTTCTCAGTCAAAACATATGCTCAATGCTCTTAACTTTCCTCTTTTAAAGACTTTCTGGTCATTGCAAATTCGGCCCCATAATTTCTTATGGTGCGAAAACAAGACAAGAGGCCCATGGACCGAAAACGATTGCGTCACACTACGGCGATAATCCAGCAGTAAAACATCTTCATATATCCACAAAAGTAAATAATAAAGATATATATGCGCATTACGATTATCCTAACAAATTACATGTATAGCTGATAACAATCTGCATGAATAACTGGTAAACGTTCTGCAAGACAGTTGAGTATGCAATATTTACAATAGGTACGAAAGTCAAGATGTCGTGACGTCATAATACAGAACTTGAAAGAACGTTCTAATTCAGAAAAATAATTACTTAAATTTGAGTCAGAGTCGAGTTACTTTTTCAATAACTAATATTGTCAAATTAATCATCATAAATATGTAAAAATATTGATGTTTACTACTTATTAAAAATTATCCAAGAGCACGCTTCTCGTCATCTTCTACCCGCACGCTGTTTACGCCTGGCTTGTTGTTGATGAGAAATCGTGTTTCGATTGTTGTGATAAAAGTGCTCCAGCGTCTGTGGGTACAAGTGGGATGTGCGGATTTATCCACAGGAAATGGTTGTTTTAGTTTATTGACACAAGCTACTCCGTAAACATCGAGATGGCGTCAATCTTCGAAACATTTTAGTTGTAAGTAAAAATTTCTAAAGCGTTTTGGTGAGATTTCCACTGCCGTGGGCGCCATTTTTCAGTACCCTCTGTTTAAATCTGTTTAAACATCTAAAATTTGGCCATAATTTTCTAAACTTTGGGCCCTTTAAAATACTTACTTCGAAAGGAGAGTAGAGTCTTTAGCTCCGTTTTCTCACCAACAACAAGTCGCGACTGATGCCCATCTCGGGTGTCAGGACGCGTTATAATGTACTTTTTCGGAGGTGGCTTGCACTGATGGTAGCTGGCCTGCGTGGCCTGCTTTGATGTTTTACCCTAGTTAGTTTATTGACACAAGCGACTCCGTAAACATCGTGATGGCGTCAATCTTCAAAATACCTCGAGTTGTAAGTAAAAATGTTGAACGCGTTTTGGTGAGATTTGCACTACGTTTGAGACCGTTTTCAGTACCCTCTGTTTAAATCTTTAAATTTGGCCTTAATTTCTAACTTGGAGAAAACACTTACTTCGAAAGGAGAGTAGGGGTCTTTAGCTCCGTTTCTCACCAACAAAACAAGTCGCGAGTGATGCCCATCTCAGATGTCAGGACGCGTTATAATGTACTTATTTTGGGATTGTACACGCTGATCGAACATGGTCCACTATGGACCCTACGGTTATTTACCCTAACTAAGCTAATGGGTTTACTCAATAAAAACATTTACACTATCTAACCTACTAATATCTTATGGAAATATTATCTTTGTAGGCATACGAGGACATAATCATGTCATCCGGCCATATGGTTAGAGCTCCTGTACCTTACGATCACTAGGCCTAATACGTATCTAGGCTATAGGATAAGCTAAACATTCACCTTATGTTAGGGCGTTAATTTACAATAAAGTAAACAAAGCCTTTATTATATTCATATATTCTGGTAGGTTTTAATAGGCCTAACTACTGCAGATATAACATAATGATTAACAGAAAGCTACGAAGGTTACACTTTAGCAACAGGCTTAGCTAATCATAGACCAACGTACTAGACCTAGGTATGGTGATAATTTCCATCTTGTTCTAATTTAGGCCTTATAAGAAATAATAAAAAAAAAACAAATACGATACCTTGCAGTGCTTTCAGAGAATCTTTGTAGCTTCATAATGTTCAACCTTGAAAATCGACGGCTTTTCACACTAGGAGATCTTTCCCAGAATTGATTCTCCAACCAGAACCTAGAAATCCATCTAGCATCCACAACCTTACTCTGAAGCGTTCGTACATCCTGACGTTCTTCAATATTTTGACACTTTTTTTAAAACGATTTTCTTTGACATGTGTCTAGTGAGTCAAGAAAAATATTTTTCCATGATAAATATAACATGTAGTTTTGTGTAGGCAAGGCTGAGTTTAGAGTAAATAGAGAGTTTAACATTAAAACGTCCAATCCTAAGCCACTATGATTAGATTCGGACAACACTGACAGTACGCAATCACTGCAACCATCAACATTTTTTTTCTTTTTTGTAAATTAAGTTTTTTTTGTGATTATGGGAAGTATTTTTGCAAATAAATGAATTAATTATAAAGCTTATCTTAAGAACATGAGATATTTCGTATTGGCGAATGGTTTGGTAATTAATACTAATTTTCGGTTACACGAACACTTGTATGGCACATGATGCAGGTGATGAAATAATTTTTTTCTTTTCAAAAGTTGCGATATTTCAGTGCCATCCAAATGAATACTTTGGAATGGATTTGATTCAAAAAGCTATTTGCAAACATTGAGAACATCATTGCCAGCGGTATAGACATTTTTTTCTTTTGCTGACGAAAATGAATAAACAAATTAATTTGGTCGCATAGGACTGCTTTTACAAAGTGCGAGCATCATTTTCATGTAAGTAATGCTAGTGGTTAGTTTTCCACTTTTGGGATATATTTAACAGTTACCCATTACGATTGTACTGTATTAGCCTTAGTTATCATTACGCTTCCCGCAGTTACTGAAAATGCGAGGGGAAAAATTGGAAATCAACGTAGAAAAATATTTTCACGTGGAAACTGAGGGCAATACGTTATTTCCATTATTCAAACGTTAACCACTCGAATTCCAAATAAAATTTATACTGTCTTACGTTGAAGCACGGCGTACGAGAAATTCAAAAGACATTGTGAAGAGATGGAAAGAATATTTCGAACAGTTGTTAAATGAAGAAAATAATAGACTAATAATAGAGGATGGGCAAGTGAACATTGGCATGGTAATGAGGTTTTTCTAGGCAAGAGGTACTAAATGCACTGAAGAAGATGAAGAATGGGAAGGCAACCGGACCAGACATGATCCCGGTGGAGGCATGGAAAGCATTAGGAGATGAAGGAGTGGATATACTGTACGATCTTATGATAAAGATCCTTGAACAGGAAAAGATACCAAATGAGTGGCGTGGGAGTATATTGATCCCAATTTTTTAAAGGGAAAGGCGATGTCCAAGAGTGTGGTAATTATAGGGGCATTAAATTGATGTCCCACACTTTGAAGATACTGGAAAGGATGATAGATGCTAAGACTGAGAGAAAGAAAGTTTACAAATAGGTAAAGAGCAGATGGGATTTATGAAGGGAAGGGGAACAACAGATGGTATATTTTGTCTGAGGCAAAATAATGGAGAAATTCGGGGAAAGACAAAGGGACCTAACATATGGTATTCATTGACCTTGAAAAGGCTTATGACAGAGTCCCGAGACAAGAGGTATGGAGGAGCCTGAGGGAGAAGATGGTGCCAGAGAAGTATGTGCGATTGATACAAGAGATGTACCGGAATGTATTTACCAGAGTGAGGAGCAGTGTTGGGGAGACAGAAGGTTTTGAGGTGAGAGTAGGATTACACCAGGGTCGGCTCTGAGCCATTTATCTTTGAAATAGTGATGGATGTATAATAGAGAAGTAAGGGAGACAGTACCATGGAACATATTGTATGCGGATGATATTGTTCTGTGTGCAGAGAGCAGGGAAGATCTGGAAGTGAAATTGGAAAGATGGAGACAAGTACTGGAGGACAGAGGAATGAGAATAAGTAGATCCAAGACATATATGTGTACCACCACCGAGGGGGATGATAGAGAAAGTATTCAGCTTGGTGGAGAGCAAATAAGGAGAGTTGATAAGTTTAAGTATTTGGGTATTCTTTTGTTACGCTGGAGGAAGTATGGAATAAAGAAGAAGTAAACATCGGGTAACAGGCAGGCTTGGAACAACTGGAGAGCGGCCTCGGGAGTTCTTTGTGACAAAAGGAGTGCCGCTTAGGTTAAAAGGAAAATTTCACAAGACGGTGGTAAGAACAGCAAATGCTGTATGGTACGGAAACAGGCAAGCATGAGAAAAAGCAGAGCAGAAGAAGATGGATGTGGCAGAAATGAGAATGCTTAGGTGGATGTCTGGGGTAACAAGAGTGGATGGATCAGAAATGACTACATAAGGGGGTCAACTAAGGTGGTGGAAGTATCAAAGAAAGTGCAGGAGGGAGGCTGAGATGGTATGGACACCTGTTGAGGAGAGATGAGGACCACGCTGGGAGACATACTATGGGAGTGGAGGTGCAAGGAAGAAGAAGAGAGAGGGACCAAGAAAGAGATGGAAGGACTGTGTGAGAGGAGATTTACATGAGAAGGGAATTGATGAGGCAGAAGCGCAAGATAGAAATAGATGGAAACGGCTCATCCGAAACGGCGACCCCATATAAAAATGGGAAAAAGCTGGGAAGAAGAAGAAGAAGAAGACTCAAATGATGTTTTCCATTCTTTGTTGATTTTAGCTCTGTTCTTAAGACACGCTTGTCAACAAAAAGAACACCACAAAACAAATGAGCAACAACACATGCAATCTGTTCATGCATACTCATTGCATTAATAAAGAGGACGTCTCATAATATTTTTATCATTGTACGTAATCGGAGTTGATCCGGGAAACAGTGACGTAAGTTAACTTCTTGCAATTAGACGCACTTTTTTTTTATAGTAATTCGCTTCTTAGCAAGAACAGACGTTTTATGTTAGATGAGTTATTCCTACATGAGTTCTAGGAATGTGCATATTTATTTCATACTGCTACGTTGTATAAAGTAGAAAAATTTTATATTCTCACATCTCCTCTCAACGTGGAGACTACAGAAAACACTCTCCATGTGGATAAGCGCCCAAGGCTCGTACAGTAAGTTCCAGAAGTGAAGCGACAAATCTCAGAATTGATCGTACTTCTATAGAAACTCATGGGTTTGCCATTAGTATATTTTATTCCAATATTGTCATCCTATTTATCTGATAATACGTATCAGTGATTAACTGAATAAGCGCACAAAGTATTTCCCCAGTGAATGATCAATGTTAGTTCAGTAATTGTTTATTAATAGAAAAAAAAGAATTTCCCCAAAGAAACATCTGCGGCTTCCAAAGTGTGATATGAAGTGTTCACCATAGAGTGGCAGCAGGAACCGTGTGCATAAGCATTGGCCTAATATTTGTAAATTAACTTTCTACTTTTATAGCGTTATATCGAAAGTTATTATGATTTCTTTTGATAAAGCACAGAGAAGTTTAGCATCTGATTAAATGAAATATAATTAAGACAAGTTGGTGTACAAAAAAAAAAAAAAAAAAAAAAAAAAAAACGAAATCCAAGTTATGTGCGCGTTTAGCGTTTGTTACATGGTTAGGCATATTTCAAGAATCAAGGAAATATATTTTCCAGCTTGTTAGTTAATAATTCATGGAATATCTCG